>NW_015170965.1:49599-80183 GCF_001447785.1 Gekko japonicus | reverse complement strand
GGGCCAGCAAAGCCCGCGCCCCCCCCCCCCCGATTCCCCCATACCCCGCCAACTCAAATTTTCTGGCTACGCCTTTGCTTAAATGGTTCATCCTGGTCTTATTTCCTTCTCCTGTCGATCTGTACCTGAAATGGCCGCTCGTGTCTCTTTAGGTGCCTGGCAACTCCCTCTGTGAGCTCCCTGATTGCCGAGTGATTTTCTTCCCTGGATTCTGTTAATTGTTTGATCCAATTATTTCAATTGATGGAAGGAATAAATTGATTTGTTTAATTGCTATATCAACTACGTTTGCTAGTAACCTAACACCTCATTATTTTCGCCACCCATCTGTTTACAGATTGCCCACGTGGTCCCTCCATAACTGTTTGATGGTTCCTTTGATTTCCCGCATAATTGCTTTCTGCTCATTTGGTTCTCTGAATAAATAATGCGTTGTTGCGTAATTAACAAACTCCAATTTATCCTTCATTGTTTCCTTTTTTTTTAATATCCCGATTGAATTTTCCATTTCCGCCAACTAATTGTGTTTACTTTTCCCAGTCAACGATCAACTTTCCATTCACGGGGCTCCTGATCCCCCTTTTTACTGTTAACTTTCTAATTGCCTGTGTTCCACTCTTCTTTGTTCTAGCCATGCATCTCAGGTGGCAATCGTCAAGAGAGAGGGGCGACATTGTCTGTTTCTCCATTTGGAATCCTTGTTACAGAGCCTGAAAATTCCTTTTTTCCAGGGCTCTTTTTGTTGCAGGAACTCTTTTGCATATTAGGCGACACACCCCTAATGTAGGCAATCCTCCATGAGCTTATAGTAGCCCCTATGCAAAGGAGTTCCTGCTTCCCCCCCCCCCGAACTCTGATTCAGGGTGGGGTGGAAGAGAATCTCCACCCAGAGACGTTTCCTGGACAACCGGCTCATTTCTCCTACTGCACATGAGGCTGCCTTATACTGAAGCAAACCCTTGGTTCACCAAAGTCCACCTTATCTGCTCAGAGTGGCAGTGGCTTACCAGGGTCTCAGGCAGAGGTCTTTCACGTCACTTTCCACCTGATCCTTTCAACTGGAGATGCTGGGGATCGAACTTGGGGCCTTCTGCGTGCCAAGCAGATGCTCTGCCACCAAACCATAGCCCCTCCCCTTTAAAGGAACATAAACGGCAACGTGAGCGATGTCGTCTCAGGTAAAAGTGCCTGGGAGCAACGTGGTTTTTTTTAGCAGGGATGCTGAGAAGTTTATTGCAGACACTGGATGGAGTACCTTATTTCCATGCAAGCCAGATACCTTTGCTTGATCACCTGGTTTTTGTCGTTTGATCAGTTTATACACTTAGCAGCTTTGCACCGGAGCAGTAGCTGCTTAAACTACAGGTTCACACAGGTCTTGCTAGGGTTGCCAACTCCCAGCTGGGGCCTGAAGACCTCCCAGAAATACAATTGATCTCCAGGCTATGGTTCTCCTAGACTAGAGAAAAGTTTCAGAATGTAGCCATGTTGTTCTGTAGTAGAACAGCTAGACTGAAGTCCAGTACCACCTTAGAGACCAGCAAGGTTTTGGAAGGGATGAGTTTTCAAGAGTCAAAGAATCCCTGGAGAAAAGGGATGCTGTGGAGGGTGAACTCTATGACATTATACCCTACTGAAGTCCTTTTCCACTTCAGACCCCACCCTCCCTAGGCTCTACCCCACAGTCTCAAGGAATTTTCCAACATGGCCTTGGTAGCTTAGGGCTTGCCTTATTCTTGCAGTTTATACATTGAATCTTGTGCCTAGGTGAGCTGAATTTTCTCAACCACTGGAGAAGACACCACTGTCCAGGGTCATGGTTGAGGTCATTAACATGGCCTACTTGCCAAGCCTCAAGCATAAGAGCATAAGAACAGAAGAGAAGCCAATGCTGGATCAGGCCAGTGGCCCGTCCAGTCCAACACTCTGTCACACAGTGGCCAAAAATACCAGGTGCCATCAGGAGGTCCAGCAGTGGGGCCAGGGCATGAGAAGCACAGAACCACTTTCAGTGTACCCCCCTCTTTGCAGCCGCCTTGGATATTCTGCTGCAATTTTATCCTTGAAAATGATAGTTTTGCTGTCTTTCCTTCTAAGTTGTCAGTGTGAGCGCTGTTTGACAAAAAGGTTCGTGCTGCAAGTGCAGCAAGCCTCGACAAATCTCTTCTAGTTGTGTAAACGTTTGAAAAACAACCTCCCCACCCCCAGCCTTCAGTGGGAGAGGGGCTATAAATCCCATAAGGCTGTATAAGAAATAAAACAGATGCCCAGTACAAGAAACAGCATGTACAAATTGCTCTGGATCTGGACAGCTTGGCAGCTGTTCACGCACTTCAAGTTATATTATCATAAGGCACATAAAGACCCCCAAGTAGTAACATCGTCATCTGTAAGCTGGAGGTGGCAGCTGCTGCAATAAAGCCGCATGCACTTGTACCTTCCACAACTGAACACGTTCAGGCTCTCTGGATGCAAGCAAACAGGTACCCTCCTGTGGGCAGGCTGCAAGCCAAACTGGTGGATGATTTTTGCTTTTCGAAGAAGAA
The DNA here is from genome assembly GCF_001447785.1 of Gekko japonicus. Classification (NCBI taxonomy): domain Eukaryota; kingdom Metazoa; phylum Chordata; class Lepidosauria; order Squamata; family Gekkonidae; genus Gekko; species Gekko japonicus. Next base: position 77,637 of record NW_015170965.1, on the reverse strand, counting down.
GAAGAAGAAGAAGAAGAAGAAGAAGAAGAAGAAGAAGAAGAAAAAGAAAAAGAAAAAGAGATTGGATTTATACCCTGCCCTTCACTACCCAAAGGAGTCTCAGAGTGGCTTACAAACTCCTTTCCCTTACCCTCCCCACAACAGACACCCTGTGAGGTAGGTGGGGCTGTGAGAGTTCTGACAGGAACTGCTCTTTTTCAAGAACAGCTGTGCCAGAATTATGGCTTGCTCAAGGTCATCCAGCAGGTGCAAGTGGAGGAGTGGGGAATCAAACCCGGTTCTCCCAGATTAGAGTCCACGCACTTAACCACTACACCAAACTTTGCACTTCAGGCAGCCACAGTCCTAAGAATGCCCATCATCTCTGAGACCAAATCTAGTGTAATGGGGTCTGTTGGCTTCCCTCCTACTTCTCCCCAGCCCAGTGTGGTCTCTCTATATCTCATTGTGGTCTCCTGCAAAGTAGTGGCATTGCTGAAGGAGGAAAGCAGCCTGCAACCCATTCAGACTGGAACTAAAAAGGAAGCTCTCTTCCATACATGTTGCTCTAGCCTTCCTTTTGTTTTGTTTTTTTGTCTTTTGCCCCCCCCAAGGGGTTTTTTATTGCATTTTCTATAAACTACAACAAAAAAAGGGAGGGGGAAATTACAACTAAGGGAGAAAGGAAGGTAAACCACTAAAAACCCAAGTATAGGAGTTCATTACAACAGCTTGTATCAGTTTTAGTCTAAAACGCTATCATTACATTGAACATGGTCATTTAAGCTATATTTTTTATCTTTATAGTTAGTAATCTCACTGTTTGAAAAAAACCACAAGAGCATCAACATTTCATAAAAGCTTATAAGGCACAATTCAGAGTTCTTTAGCTTTCATTTCTTAAATCTTTTCTAATCCTCAATTGGTAGTCGCGTTTGGGGGCTGCTGCCCCCTTCTCAGAAGCAGAGTCCTCGTTGGAAGTAGAATTAGAGGAAGTAGCTATATCGCTAGGTTTGCTGTCTCCATCTTCTTTGCCATCCTCACCAGACTCTCCCAGTTGCACTCTCAGAAACTCCCGCGCTTTGAAGACAGAGTCAATCTTTTCTTTTTTATACTTAAGTTTGAAAAGGACACCTTTGGGAACCAACCATCTATAAGGGATGCTGTTTGTAAGAACATAATCAAGTCTTTATATTCCTTCCTCTTATTCCTTATTTCGAATGGGATGTCTTTTAAAATCCTGATGATGTTGCCTCTAATTTTCAAGGGTACTGCTGATGTTGCTTTCAAAATTTGATCCCTCACTTGTCTCTTCGAGAATCTTACCACTATCTCTCCAGGCAGATTATTCTTTTTGATGTATACGGAATAGGCTCTATAAACCACATCCATTTCGCTTATAAGATATTCTGCTTTTAAATCTGCAATTGGAGCCAACGCCTCACTCAACATTTGTTTTAGATTCTCGTCTTTAGCCTTAGGGACTCTTTGAAACCGAAGAACAAAATTGGCTTTCTCCATTTGTATCTGTAATAGCTGAGATTTGGAAGAAACTTACTTCTTTTCCAGCAACTGCACCTTTTTTTTTTCTTTTACCTTTTTCGATTTGGTATCCATATCCTTCACCTTCTCAGCTGTTTGCTCCGACAATTTTTTAGTTTCATTCAATTGGAGCTGCTGAGCTGCAAAGTTTTGATTTAATGTTGTCAGCTGTTGGTTGATATTCGTCATCTGGTCCAGTAGAGGGCGCAAAGAGTCCGTAACAGTTTAGAAAACTTGGTGGCATCTTCCGGTCATGGGTACATACTTCCAGGAGGTTTTAGTTTTGTTTGCCTTTCCTTCTCTGTCCCCCCCCCACCATGTTAGCGGATTGTTTACTTTTAAAAAGAACTTGCTAAAGTCTCTGCAATTCGCCCAGACACTTATTGGCACTCTGGTGTGTTTCTCAAAACAGATTTCCACGCTTATACTTCAGCTCCCCCTTAGAAAATCGCTACTTCTCTCATGCGTAAGGGAGAGGGCCCTCCCCTGCTCGCTAGTCTCACTGTTCCCGGGGGAGCTTTCTTTTATAATCCCAGTGTTTGTCTCAACTCAGTGTTCATTGTTGGTTCGGAGACCTTGCCCAAGGTACGTGTAAAACGCCCAATCTCCAACGCTTGTCCCGGTCGGCGGCTCAAGTTCCATTGTGGACACACAATGGCCGGACCCGAAAGAGCGCCTCAATTCCCCAGCATCGTGCTGGCGAAGAGGCCACCCTTCAAAAGCCCCATGGGTAGGAGCCTATCACAAAGGCTCCGGGGGGGGGAGGCGGCGGACAATCGCCCACCCTAGCCGCTGCTGCGCAGATTGCCTCCCCGGGAGCTGCCAGGGACGCATCCGCTAGTGGGTCGCCATAAACCAGAACGCTCTAGCCTTCCTTCATTCCATGTCCAGCAACCTGAACAGTCCAGAGGAAAGGCAGGATTCAGATGTGATCAGTAAACCCCTTGCTGGTGGAAAATGCCATCGAGTAGTAACCAACTTTAAGGCATCCTCACAGGATTTTCAATGCAAGAGAATTCATAGATATTTTTTGCATTGTCTGCCTCTGCATAGAGACCCTGGACTTCCTTGGCTGTCTCCCATCGAAGTACTAGCCGTGACTGACCCCGCTTAGCTTCTGAGATCTGATAAGATTGGGCTAGCCTGGGCCATCCAGGTCAGGGCAAAATTGATTGACTACATAGTTCCATTGTACTTGTACTCTGCCTTGAGTCCCTTGAGAAAGGCAGACAATAAATGAAAGTAAATAAAATATGGAGGCCCACAACAGCCAGCAACAACAAGAAAAAAACAACAACATTAAATGGGATTTGCCAAATACTTTCTCATTTTTATGCCATGAGGTACCATATGTCTTTTTCAGAGAAGCCCCTGTCGCACTGCATGTACTCTCAATCACCTGCCAGTTTGGTTTCGTGATGCATTTGCAAATCATAATCCGCATGGTCAAACTTTCAGCAAACCTTATTCGATCAGTCTCTGTGTGGTAGATACTGTGTGTGCACGTGTTCATACTACTTTCTCACAACTTTCCCTGACTGTTGTTCACCATGTTGTTTGATATTTATATCTCTTAGTGACTTTCCTTCCATCTGCCCGATGTGGCATTCGTGAATGGGAAAGGCTGTTGAACAGTCTTGATCTGGACCAATTTGTACATACAACTTCTCATACTTACTCATTGGACTTGTCGGCCACCACCGTGAAGCTGCCTAATGCTGAATCAGTCTGCTGGCCTTTCAAGGTCAATATTGTCTACTGTGACTGGCGGTGGCTCTCCAGGGTCTCGGGCAGAGGTCTTTCATATCACCTAGTGCTTGGTTCTTTCTAACTGGAGATGCCGGGGATTGAACCTGGGACCTTCTGCATGCCAACTGAGCCACGTCTCCTCCCCAACTCCCTCCCCTGCCATTTCAACAATGCCTCTTAACTATGCAGGCACAAACTGCACACAATCTTTTCTCAAATGGTAGGTCTCTTTAATGACTTCGTCGTGGCCTTGTGCATGGGGAGGGACGTCAAGCCCGTTACCAGTAAGCAAGAAGATTCTGCCTCCTGTAAACCGCCAGTCATCAGACAATGGCTGTTGGCTAATTGCATCACTACCTTCAAGCTTGTGTGAAAATGAATTTTTCATTCTTAGTAGGATCAAATGTCAAAAAACCTGTTTTTTGTGTATAAACTTCATGACATCTCTGATTGTTTCTGGTGGAGAAATTATGGCAGATGAAGGCATAGAGAAGTTGTATGGAACTTTCCTTAGTAAACAAAAAGGAACATTTCATAAAAGAGAGATGCAGAAAGGGACAAATTCCTTAGAAATTTGTCAGATGCTTAGAACCAGGGACCAGAGTTCAGGGAGAAGGGGAACTTCTTCTTTCTCTCTCTTTAAATCTCGGTGTCTAAGTGGTTTCTATGAGCCCAGGCATGAATATTGCATTATGGAAGATGTTTTAAACATGATTTAATTAGCACGACTTCAAAACTACAGAAGTGTGGTGGTTCTTTGAACATCAGTGTTTAAAAAGTAGCTTAACAGATAGTCCATATTTTTTGGTATCAGAAGTTTTAAGTGAAATCATCAGCAGGCAACCAATAGGCAAGCATTTCAAATGTTGTCTTTATTATTTCTGACTTGTTCACTAATATGAACAAAGCTTCTGTCGCCAGTTTTCTTAACTGTTTGGGGGCAATGGAGTTGAAAGATAATCCCGTTCCTGTTTTCTCTGATGTTCAAGACTGAAGGCATGGATAGGCTGGGACGTATGAGCAGATGGAATGTTCCATAAACATTCAGTGGCTTCTTCCTGATGCTTTGAACAATGAACATGTAGTCCAGGTATCTATCTCCAAGTAGATGGATTCTTACTGGTGCCCAGGTCCTGAATTATCAAAATTCCAGGAGATGGTAGAGAATAGCTAGGGGGAGAAAAAACACACAATTAGAATGTGTTAAAATGATCCCGGTTCAAACTATGAAGATTTCATCACCGGCATCTTATTTCTAGATGAGATTGACCTTCAAAGAACAATGGTCTCATTTAGTCTAAGGTGGCTTTATGTGTTCCGGGGGGAAAGAAGAAACACCTTTCATGTTTTACCTCCGAGGAAGATGTGGGTCACTGCTACATCCTGGCAAAAATGAAAATTCCATCAAATATTGTAGTTACAACTGTTGTTGATAGAAAGAGGGAGAGGATTTCAGATGTCATGAAAATCAACACAGAAGCCACGAGCCAAGAGGCACTTATTTGAAGCGTAACAAACGTCAGACCAACGCAGCTACCCACCAGAATCTGAGATCCTAGAGAGCCAGAGCGTGCCATGAAAATCAACACAGACGCCACGAGCCAAGAGACACTTATTTGAAGCATAGCAAACATCAGACCAACGCAGCTACCCACCTGAATCTGAGATCCTAGAGAGCCAGAGCGTGTGTGGTGAACCTTTGAGCCTGGCAGCTTCTTCCGGAGTGAGAAAGATTTATGAGTTCTCTTTAAATACAAAAAATATGTGGCCTTATCTGCATTGGCACCCATAATGCCTAGATACCACAAGTTTCAGTTTCCCCCAGTACTGACAGCCAGCCCAATCTCTGTGTCAATAAATGTATGTGAGTGTATGTATTGTGATAAAGGGAGAGAAATATCATGTAGCTACCAAGTATTACCTGTCTTTTGCTATATCCCAGCATATTTGGGTGGATGAAAAATGTACCATATTCATTGGTGCTGATCAGGTTTCCTAATGTATGGGGGGTGTTTGCAGTGGGAAAGTTATTTTATTTATTTATTTATAGATTTTGGCAGATCAAAGGTAGGTGGCACCTTAATCTTACAGGCTTTTCTGTTTCTGCTGCCTCCCTGCTTTGGGTCAGTCAGCACCTCTTGACATCAAATGTATGCCTGGCTGTAGAATACTCTGCCACTGGTGCCACTGGTGCCCTTTGCTTTATTTCATTGCTAGTGTTATTTATCCAAATATTTAGACCCCACCTTTCCCCTAGTGGCACAAGGAAACTTACCGTGTTAAATCAGAATCATTCCACAATACAGTAAAAACCCATTTATTCCCCTCAAGAAAATGTCTGCGGCTCAAAACCCATTAAAAACCCTAGCAGAAAGACGGGAGCTGCTATTGTAAAGGACTGGGCTCTGTTAGGTGCCATTGTAGCAGGTACTCATTTGCATATTAAGCGACACCCCCCTAATGTAGCCAATCCTCCAAGAGCTTACAGTAGCCCCTGTAAGAAGAGTTCTGTAAGCTCTTGGAGGATTGGCTAAATTAAGGGTGTGTGGCCTAATATGCAAAGGAGTTCCTGCTACAAAAAGAGCCCTGCCGTGCCAAACAGAGAGACGTCCAGAAAGTGGCAACTAGAGAACTACAGTTGATGAACAGGGGACATATGGGAAGAGATAGACCTTCCAATATGTGAGTCCTAGGCCATAGCCAGTGTCTTGAATTGAACTCAGAAACAAAATGGCAGCCAACGTAGCCTTTTTTAAAAAAATAGGTGAGATGTGTTCCTGTTGGGTAGCCCCTGACCATCATCGGGCGGCCGCATTCCGAACTAGTTGTAATTCCTGGGACATCCTCAAGGGCAGCAGTACGTGGAGTCCTTTACAAGTAGTTCAGCTGCCCTGTTATGAAAGCAGGGATTCATGTGGCGAGGTCAGCCGAGTTTAAGAGAGAGGCGACTGAGTGAACACACTATTTTGCAATTGCAAGTATGCAGTTACTTCTCAGCGTTCTCCTTAAAATAGACTAGATTTTTTAATGTGTAAGGCTATTATCTGTGTTCACTTGCAAAGATACTTAATTTGATAAATTGTAGCCTTTTGCAAAGCAAGGGAACAGAAGCGATTTGCAGCTCCAAGAAAACAAGTCTTCCGTTCTTTCTGTATCACTCCCATAACATCGATGTAAATCATTTTTAAAGATTTTTTTTTTTTAGTTTAAAGTTAAAGAATGACCCGTTATTGTTTAAAAATCAATTTGTGGTTGTTCTCTTAATGTTATACACATTTAATCTACGCGGTTGTTCATATCTTGCCTTATTGATTAGAAGGCTTTTTTTAAAAATAGAACACAGCCAGGCTTTCAGATTGTGTAAAGTTCATAGTTGCAAATTCTTTGCTGGTTAGGAGACCAAAAAAACAAATCCATTAAAAAAGAATCTTAATTTTGATTTAAAAGGAAAATAAGTCTAATTATCTTGCTAAGAATCTAAGAAACTGTGTAATTGGAAAGCAATAGCTAGGTTATGGAGAATTCTTAAGGAAATCATGTAAATATTGGAAGCTGGTCTAATAATACGTTTCTCTTCTTTGGCCAGGGGTGAGTTGTGGCTAAAGTTGCTGGCTCTTGGTTGGGAAATAGCTGGAGAATTTGGGGGTGGAGCCTGGGGAGGGCGGGGTTTGTGGAGGGGAGGGGCCTCAGAAGGGTATAATGCCATAGAGCCCACCCTCTAAAGTGGCCCTTTTTGCAGAGGAACTGATCTTGGGTGCTTGGAGAGCAATTGTAATAGCAGATCTCCAAGTGCCACCTGGAGACTGGCAACCCTAGTTGTGGCACACTGAGGTTACTCTTCCCCTGGCAACCCTTTGGTCACCAGGTAAAGGCCCATAAGAACATAAGAGAAGCCAATGTTGGATCAGGTCAATGGCCCATCCAGTCCAACACTCTGTCACACAGTGGCCAAAAATACCAGGGGCCACCAGGAGGTCCATCAATGGGTCCAGGACACCAAGGAACTCATAAGAACATAAGAGAAGCCAATGTTGGATCAGGTCAATGGCCCATCCAGTCCAACACTCTGTCACACAGTGGCCAAAAATACCAGGTGCCACCAGGAAGCCCAGCAGTGGGGCCAGGACACTAGAAGCCCTCCCACTGTTGCCCCCCCCAGCACCTAGAATACAGAGCATCACCTGTCCCAGCCTGAGAGTTCCTATCTGTACCTTGTGGCTAATAGCCACTGATGGACCTCTGCTCCGTATGTTTATCCAATTCCCTCTTGAAGCCGTCCATGCTTGTAGCCGCCGCCACCTCCTGCAGCAGTGTTAATCCATGTGTTAATCGCTCTTTGGGTTAATCACTCTTTGGGTACGTGGCATAATTTTTTTAAAAGCATGCTGAGTACCTGGTGAAATTAAGTCACAATGTGTAGTGAACCTCTTTGCAAGACAGTGCTTCTAAAAATCATGCTGTAGTGAGAATGTGGTTTCTCAAAATTTCTCTTAACCTTACAGTCAGGAAAAAAGAAGATAGTTTCCCAGAACTGATTTTAACAAGCTGGGGCTGGGGCTTAGTGGCAGAGCATCGGCTCAGCAGCGAGAGGGTCTCAAGTTCAATCCCCGGCGTCTCTAGTTTACTGGATCAGGTAGAAGGTGATGGGAAATACCACCGGCTGAGACCTTGGAGAGCTGCTGCCAGTCTGAGTGGACAATACTGACCTGGATGAACCAATAGATGATGTGGAAGACCTCTGCCTGAGACCCTGGAGAGTTGCTGCCAGTCCAAGTAAACAGTACTGACTTCGATAGACCAATATAAGGCCGTTTCAAGTGTTCATGTAAATATGCTTGTGCTGCATCCAACATAACAACCACCTGGACGCACATGGTTATCTTCATTCATTCAGATAAAGAAAAAAATATATCGTTGCCTGAATGTCAAGCACCTGTCCCCCGGGCACAAAAGCTTATACTCAGAATTAAACCTTGTTGGACTTCAGGTTGCCACTGGACTCAACTTTTGTTCTGTTGCTTCAGACCAAGACGGATACCCACCTCAATTCAGGTCCTGGTTTGCCTGAACAAATACTAGTTTTGTCTTCTAATCTCTGTTGCCCGGGAGAGTGTTGCCAGAAAGCAAGCCAGGATTAAAGCAGGCCTAAACCGGAACATTTCGTTTCAGACATCACAGAAAACCCTAGTTAAGTTTAACTGTAGTTAATGAACCAGCTTCAGATCCTGGCTTGATGGATTCAGTTAGCCGAGTGATCTGCATAATGTCAGCTGGCTGCCATTTCTGTGTAGTCTACCTTTCCCTGTTCCCGCTTGCTTGCAGCTCCGCAGCTTGCCGTAAACATGCCAGGGAGGCCGTGGGAACTAGATGCCGTTATCAGTCTGGCGTTGTGGAGTTGGGAGGGCTTGGGGTCCACATTTGGTGTGACTTTTTCTGCTCTCAGGAAACCCCGCGACTCTCCCGCTCATTATGTAATCTCCCGCTGGGAGTCTTCCCGCACGCGCGCGCGCGCTCGAAGTTCATTTGCTTAGCTACTTGCCTTGCCCAGCTATATGTATTGGGATGTTCCCACCTTCTAGTTATTCCTAACAATAATCCTGTGGACAGGGTACCAGTCTTGTACACTAATAAAGCATAACGCTTCTTAGGAAACGTGTGTGAAGAGTTACTTGCTGTGGAACCTGACACGTTCAGTCAATCACAAGTTACCTTGATGAAACTATGCTTTTGCATGAGGTCTGAACTGAGCCATAGAATCCACCACCATGAGACATGGCTGTGTCAGCCGGTGGCTTAGATGGAGGGTAGGCTGCCCAATCAGTGGCAATGATAGTTAAATGGAATCTTCATGTTTAGAGGCAGAATACACCCATGTATCAGATACTGGGTGAAGTAGAATGGTACATTTTCCTGTTTGTGGATTTCCTGGAGGCATCTGGATGAAGGGTTGCCAAGTCCTCCCTGGCCACCAGCAGGGGATGGGGGGGGGTTAGGGTTGCCAGATTCAGGTTGGGAAACTCCCAGAGATTTGAGGATGGAGTTTGTGGAGGACACGGACCTCAGTGGGGTACAGTGCCACAGAATCCACTCTCCAAATCATCCATTTTCTCCAGGGGAACTGATCTCTAGTCTGGAGATAACCTGCAATTCCGGTGGATTCCCAGGTCCCACCTGGAGGTTGGCATCCCTTTCTGGGTGGCCATTTTTGCATTCAGAGAACTAGATGGCCTGGGGCCTGACCTGCAGGGTAGTAATATGTTGTGTTAGGAAGGCTGCTGCATTGGTGGAGTGTTGTGAGCTCTTGAACAGCACGCCGTATGTCCCCCCCCCATTACCAAACTTGTATAAGAATGATTTAGTACTTCATATATTTATTTATTTATAGTCAGATTTGTACCCCGCCCTCCCCGCAAAGCAGGCTCAGGGCGGCTTCCAACAACAAACACAACAATGCAGAATAAAAACATCAATAATACAGAATTAAAACAGAGCATTTAAAATAGTACATTACAAATATCAGAATACTGGCGGCAGTTAAAAATCAAACAAATAAAGTGCCTTCCAACACAGTGCTTCGGTGTTATTCCACATAAAGTGCTTAGATGTTATTCTGCTCATTCTTAAGGCAGCTGCTCGATGTTAACATTACGGGCCATGCACTAGGGCGGCAGCCCCTAATTGTATGCCTGGCGGAAGAGCTCCGTCTTGCAGACCCTGTGGAACTGTGAGAGGTCCTGCAGGGCCCTGATCTCCTCCAGGAGCTCGTTCCACCAGGCAGGGGCCACCACCGAAAAAGCCCCGGCCCTAGTAGCAGCTAACCTGGCCTCCCTCAGGCCAGGGAGGCTCAACCGATTTTGAGACCCAGACCATAGTGCTCTCTGGGGTATATACAGGGAAAGGCGGTCCCATAGGTATGTTGGACCCCGGCCATATAGGGCTTTAAAGGTAAGAACCAGCACTTTGAAGCGGATTCGGTATGCTATTGGAAGCCAGTGCAGTGTCCTCAGCACAGGCTGGATGTGCTCCCATCTAGGAAGAACCATCAACAGCCTGGCTGCAGCATTCTGCACTAGCTACAGCTTCCGGATCCGCGACAAAGGCAGCCCCATATATACTGTTGATCTGGCTGAATTTAATTTTTTAATTGTTTTAATGTTCTGATTCGTTCAGTGAAAGCCAGCATGCCCCTTTCATGTGATGCACGAAAAAGAATTTAACAATACTTAACACTTTTATCGTCGTGTCTGACTCTTTGTGACCCCATGGACCACATCACGCCAGGCCCTCCTGTCTTCTGCTGTCCTCTGGAGTTTGCTCAATTTCATGTTCATTGCCTCAATAACACTGTCTAACCATCTCATCCTTTGCCGTCCCCGTCTTCTTTGACCTTCAATCTTTCCCAGCATCAGGGTCTTCTCCAGTGAGTGCTCCCTTCTCATTGGGTGGCCAAAGTATTTGAGCTTGTGTAGCCCCATTGTCCATCAGTGTAAATCATTATTGAATCATCCCTCCAGTCTGCATGTATCAGAAGGATGCCTCTGAAGACACAAAGAGAAATCAAATAATGTAAATGTGCTAATGTGTAAGAAATCCCAACGTCAATGTTTAGCTGAACATATTAATATGATGGGGGAAGAGCCTCTGATTATCTGTAGCTGAGGGCTGAGAAAAACTCTCCATGATAGGTGAAGTGCTTAGCTCTCTATTACGCTATCTTTTCATGCAAGGCATTACCAGCCACCTTTTGAGGGAAGCTTGTGTTTTGCAAAACGGGGATTGTAATTACTTTGAACTCTCTTGTAGAGAACAAAATGTACCGGGTATAGACTTTCTTTGCAAAGGCTGTGTGTGGAATTCCTAACAGGTTGTAGAACACTAACCTCCCCCCCCCCCCCCCCCGCTCTCTCCTCCACCTGAGGATAATTGAAACTGGAGTGAAGCACGTTGTACTAAGACTCCAACTGCCACCTTTGTCACTTTGTAAATCTGGGTAGGAATGGCAGTGTCCTCTGGTCACTACATCTTGAGTAAATTGCTTCCTAACAGTAGCATTTTGGGACTCGTCTAGAACCTTTTCGTGGAAGGCTCCAAAATGTGTTTTAGATTTTAGTGACTCAAAAATGATGGCCACAGTCACAGAACAGACCAAAAGAAGAAGAAACTGTGAGGTAGCTGCGCTAGAAAATATTTAAATAACAATCACAAAATTTATACAAAAATGTGTACAAAAAATCTGCATATATGAACACACAAAGGCAGTTGAAAATGGTGAAATTGACAGATAATCTCCGGAATGTTCTACCGTTTCGATACTATTCATCTTCCGAATGCGGATGAAAGCCTTATGAAATAACATGCAATAGATTTTAGTGAGCCATGGGGGTGTTTCCCAAGTACAGCAGTTTTGGAAGAGTTGGCGAACATAGGCTGACCCCCGAAGGCTCCTATTCTAGGCACTTTCTCTGGCTAGACACGAAGACTGTGAAATCTGTGATAGCCTTCCCCGACAGGCTTTCCCCCGTCTTGTGTGAAACAATTATGTGTCTCGGTGCCAAAGGAACCAATCGTATTGTGGACCAGTGAACTGATCCCCCTTTATTTGCTTGCTATATAATAATTGTCATGCTCTTCCACAAGATCTCAGAGCAGCTAACAAAATCGAACTCCTTCACAATTAAAATCCCACTTCAAACCTGCCACATCCAATGGCGTCTTGCTCCCAATCATAGCTCCAGTTTCATATGCAGATGTACCATCATCCAGAAAAAAAAGTAACCCTATAAGGTTAGCAGATCTCCTCTTTCCTCAGTTGTGGGGCATCACTTGCTCTGTCGTGGAAAAGAAGCATACTTCTTGATGAGAGGGGATAGATAGTGGTTATTTTTAGCTGGTCTAAGTGGGCACATGAAGCTGCTTTATACTGAATCAGATCATTGGTACATGAAGACCAGTATTGTCTACTCTGACTGGCAGCATCTCTCCAGGGTCTCAGGCAGAGGTCTTTCAGAATCTGGTCCTTTCAACTGGAGGTGCTGGGGACTGAACCAGGGACCTTCTGCGTGAAAAGCAGGTGTCCTACCACTGAGCCACAGCCCCAACTAGAGTGCTTATTCCTGTGTCCAGGCCATGAAGGGCTTTAGAATGTAGAGTATTGGTTCGAACAGTTTGTTGTTGTTTTCCCCCAAATATCCTCACATAGCCCCTTCTCCTGTGTTATCTAACAAGTCCATATGCTGGGATTATCCCTTATTTACACCCAAATAGCATATTAGTCCCCTCACCAGTCATCAGGAAACTCACTTTGGGGTACTTGGATGCATACTTTAAAAAAAATTGCCTTGCAACACGCGGAATTTAGGGCCACAAAAAGGCCAATGAAAGTCCAACCTAGGAAAAGCCATTCAATCCATTGCCAGCCTCACTGACAAAAACACAGTGCAGAGAGATTGATTTATAAAAGTGGCCATAAAAGACGGGATTAAGAGGTTGTACACACGGCTTTTGGTGGCCCAGTTACAAATTGGCATGGGGGTAGTTGCATTGTGTGGCTCCATTCTATTACATCTTTAACCAGAATCCAAATGTTAGTCGAGGAAAATCAATGCCTAGTGTAGGTTTCTGGAAATGGTTTTGGCGGTAGATGGTGGCAGCTCAAGTTATTTAATAAAGTGATTGTGCGAGATATGCTGAACCATCGTGGAAGGATAGCTGCATTCATTTTCCTAGACCCAGTGCAAGGGTTTTAATAAGAACCCCAACAATGAATAATTGGGGTGTTCACTTGAAATATGGATATAGGCTGAGACAGCAAGGAACATTTTTTCTCTGTGTCCTACCTACCGCGTTCCTAGAAGAGGACTTTCATCAGGGGTGATTTGAGATGGCAGGTTGCCCCTGCCCATGTTTCTACAGAGCATACAAATGAACCATAAGAAGGATGTGCCGTTGAGTCGCAGCAGACTCATGGGCAACCCCATCCACTTGGCGTTTTAGGCAAGAAAAGAGTAGAGGTGATTTGCCATTGGTGTCCTTTGCATAACAACCTGAGTGCTCCATGGTGGTTTCTCATCCAAGTACTAACCACGGCTGAGCCTGCTTAGCTTCTAAGATCTGATGAGCTTGGGCTAAGCTGGACTGTCCAGGCTGCCCATATTTCTACAGTGTGCACAAATGAAGCAGAAAACTGCAACGAATGAACAAAATGGTGGCTGGTGCAAGTTGGTCAGCATTGCTGGAACGTTGTCAAGGGGACTCCTTGAGAGCCAAACAGCATTACACTTTAGATCCTAACATTTCTGAGGGTGGGAGGTGGGTTGATTTTCACCAACTCTCCTGCCTGCTGTAGACCTCTGATCTCCCCCCCTACCACCTTGTGCTTTTCCTGGGGATCAAGTATCCCCTAAGATTAGCTTTATGGGGATCATCCGGGAGTGGATCAGGAAGAGGGAGGTGAGAGATTCATACTGAAATCCGTCCAGCTGTGGTCATTTTTGGCAGGAATCTCTGCAGACTGAAATCCTTCCAGCTGTGGTCATTTTTGGCAGGAATCTTTGGGCCACAAATAAATTAAGATGTTGGGAGAATCCAGCAGTTGTTGTTTACAAGGTGGGCACATTGTGGGATTTTCTTCCAAATGATGGTGGAAAGTGCTATCAAGTCACAGCTGACATGGCTATCCCATAGGGTTTTCAAGGCATGAGACAAGCAGAGGTGGTTTGCCATTGCCCGCCTCTGCCTAGCAACCCTGGACTTCTTTGCTGGTGTCACGTCCAAGTACTAACCATGTGTCAGCTAGGCCTCTGGCTATTCCAGCTGCCATGGGAGTGAGGGGTGACTCTGGAATTTTGACTTTCGTTTCTTCTGTTTCATTTATCTATGTAACCAATGTTTTTGACCTAGAGTGCCTGGTATTGCTTTTCTCCTAGGAATCTAGCCCGTTATTTTGGTGGCTTCTACCTCATCTCTGATTGGCCCTCTGGGGACCCCCTTTCGTTATGTATATCAGCTTGCTTCGTGCGCTTTATGTTAGTTCAAACACAAAAGTGTTATGATGTCTGCGTACTCTCAATGTCTCAATAAACTTTACTTCTTTGAATGAGAGCTGTTGGGAACTGATTGCTGCAGGAGTCTGGCACCATGACCAACCCTTCTTAGCTTCTGAGAACACAAGAAGAAGAAGAAGAAGAAGAAGAAGAAGAAGAAGAAGAAGAAGAAGAAGAAGAAGAAGAAGAAGAAGAAGAAGAAGAAGAAGAAGAGGAGGAGGAGAAGCAGGAGAAGAAGAAGAAGAAGATGACGACGACGACGACGACGACGACGACGACGACGACGACTCCTTCACTTGGAGTCTCAGAGCGGCTTACAAACTCCTTTCCCTTCCCCTCCCCACAACAGACACTCTTGTGGGGTAGGTGGGGCTGAGAGAGCTCTGACAGAAACTCCTCTTTTTCAAGGACAGCTGTGCCAGAGCTTGTGACTGACCCAAGGTCACATCAGCAGGTGCAAGTGGAAAAGTGGGGAATCAAACCCGGTTCTCCCAGATTAGAGTCCGCACACTTAACCGCTACACCAAACTGGCTCAAGCTGTCGTGGGCCATCTAGGTCCAGATCTTCCAATTACATTTTTTTTAAAAAATTGGCTCTTGTTGCTTCTCTCTCCTGTAGGCACCAACAGTGAATGCCCCCTGAGCACTAATTGCCTGTTCTGCAGTTCAGCTTTGTTCAAAATGTCTTAGAAGTATTAACTGAATAGCGCAGGGAAGTACATGCATAGCCCTCTCCAAAGGTATCTGTTTGGTTTATCTATCCCCAAGTTTGATGTAGAGAACCTACTGGGTACTGCAGCTTCACCTTACGTTAAGTTCTTTGTACGGCCTTCATTACAAGCCCATAGAAAAGTAACAAACTAGTTTCTGTAATTTCTTCCCCCTCCCCCACAAGCAAATGTTCCATCTTTCCCCCACCTTTTATTTATCCAGAAGCTCGCACTTGCCTTCCGATGATCTTCGCAAGGCCTGAACTAAATGTCAATCAATCAATCAGAACATTTATTGGCATATTGACAGAACATACAGCAGGGAGACAAGGATACATCCTTTACCCTCGCAGCTGAAACAATCTTCTCATCTTAATAGCACAACAGAGAAATTTAGCTACAGCTTCTATGATCTCGGGGTTATGGGAACAACTAAATGTCATTCACGGCCCAGCTGCTTCATAGTGTGTTTCAGCGTTTGTTTGTTTTTTAAATTTTATTGAGCAATATAACAGCATTACAAACTGACAATAGAATGGACAAAGAGCAGCAAAAGATAAATACAAACAAAGCTCCAAATATCACACACATCTTAACGGATATAAATTAGCAATAGAACCTTCAATATAGCATGAAAAGGAATAATTACAATTCATTCAATATTTATTTGTTTTATTTATTTATTTTATTGCATTTATACCCCGCCCTCCCCGCGAACGGGCTCAGGGCGGCTGAACAGAGAATATGAACAGAGAAGAGAGATATGATTCTTGTCTAGTATATAACAACCATTTGAGATGCCTGACCAAGGGGTACCATTTCCCTAGAAGACTGGGCTGATTTGAGGGACCTCCAGACTTAACTAAATGGTTTACAATCTTGTCCAGAATAAATAGGTCCCACAATTTTATGAACCATTCTTGCATTGTTTCAGTGTTTCAACTTGGTACTGTTGTGTGGTACAGTATCATCACATTGCGAGTTTCACTGTCTGCATTCCCAGCTCCTGGCTTCTCTCTGCTTGGTTCCCTGAGACATGACCAGATCACTGGTTGAAGTTGGAGGAAGGGATCTAATTGCAATCCTAAACAGAGTTGAACTCTTCAAAGCCCACTGACTTTAGTGTAGTTAGATGGGTGTGGTGCTGTTTAGGATTACAGTGTCATGTGTGTTTGGCATCCAAACAGCCATCATTCCGATTTCACCAATGGAAGCTAATATATTGGAATGGGGGGGGGGGGGAAGGGGCAGAGGCAGAGGACAAAGCAGGATAACAGTGCCAGTTTGGTGTCGTGGTTAAGTGTGTGGAGACTCTAATCTGGGAGAGCCGGGTTTGATTCCCCACTCCTCCACTTGCACCTGCTGGATGACCTTGGGCAAGCCATAGTTCTGATAAGAGCTGTTCTTGAAAAAGAGCAGTTTCTGTCAGAGCTCTCTCAGCCCCACCTGCCTCACAGGGTGTCTGTTGTGGGGAGGAGAAGGAAAAGGCGTTTGTAAGCAGCTCGGAGACTTCTTTGGGTAGTGAAGGGTGGGGTATAAATCCAATCTCCTCCTCCTCCTCCTGATAAAATCTGCAGACTGCAGAGATCAGTTCCCCTGGAAGCTTTGGAGTGTGGACACTGCTTTTTTTTTTGGGGGGGGGGTGCCTTTCCTTCCCAGACTCCACTATCCCCAGGCTCTGGTTCCAAATATCCAGGAATTTCCCAACTCAAAGTTGGCATCTCTAGTATAAGAGAATGTCTAGACCAGTTGTAAGAGCCCAAGATTCCATTCAATAATGCTTGACCAAAAAAAGAAAAGAACAAATGAACAGAGTTTGTAATGCATTTTGGCTCATGCCTTTAAATACCATTGAATTATTAAAGTCTTACCGATGATTGCCAGTTACTAATTACAGTTCTTCTCTGATGTGCTTACTGTACTCTTTGAAATCTTATGCAAACAGACAGATTAAGTCGACAGCATACCTTAATATTATCAAACTCTTACATGCGTTACAAAGAATAGCTAGTCTCCCCCCTCCTTCAAAGAAAACGAAACACATTTGTAAAAGCTGTAGGATTCTCATAATTCAACAAATATATAGTTGGGGTAAAAATAGAAACTGCTAGCTATACATATTCACATTTATCTATTTTGCTCCACTGAGCCAATTAATTCTCGCTCTAAACAGAAGGAGAAACACCTGAGGTTTTAATTAGCAGATCCCAAGGGTATTCCTATCTTTAGAGAACTGGGTTATTTTTAGACATGGCAGCTAAGAAAGGAAAATGTATAAAGAACTGCTGGATTCACAAAGGTTATGGCTGGGGGAAGGGTGCAGAGTTAGAAAATGGGTCATTTTAGTGATTTAGAACAATACGAACTGGGTTCTTGATAGGGAATGGAACATTGGAAAGCTCAAGGCCAGGGTTCTAGTAATAATACTGAGACTTTAAACAAAGTATTTTCTCTTACACTGAATGATGTTTTGAAGAAGAAGAAGAGAAGGAGGAGGAGGAGATTGGATTTATACCCCACCCTTCACTTGGAGTCTCAGAGCGGTTTACAAACTCCTTTCCCTTCCCTTCCCCTCCCCTCCCCACAACAGACACCCTGTGAGGCAGGTGGGGCTGAGAGAGCTCTTTCCAGAATTGTCCTTGAGAGAACAGCTCTGACAGAACTAAGGCTTGCCCAAGGTCACATCAGCAGCTGCAAGTGGAGGAGTGGGGAATCAAACCCGGTTCTCCCAGATTAGAGTCCGCGCACTTAACCACTATACCAAATTGGCAGAGGGAGGTAATCAACCACAGCTATATATTTCAGTGCACTGTAATCGTTTTGCTGAATTAGTCATGCATCTTAGGGTTGCCAGGTCCCTACCTGTTTATTTATTTGTTTGTTTATTTAGTCAGATTTTTACCCCGCCTTCCCAGCCAAGGCCGACTCAGGGCGGCTTACATAAAACAATGCAAAAATTACAATAAAATGATTAAAACACATTAAAACAGTACTGCAACCAATTGATGTCCTTAGTTGCTGTTATTGTTATTGCTTTAACAATGGCAATTCTCTCTCCAGATGATCGGCTTGCAGATCTCCTTCGGATAAATTAGCACTGGCACCATTGTTAAAATTCCAGGGGCACAGGGCTCTCTATTCTACTGCTGTTATCAGCAGAAGAATGCTGATTTTCCTGGGGATCAAGTAGCTTTATGGGGATCATTCAGGAATGGATCAGGTGTGTGTGGGGGGCTCCAGGCTGTTTTCCTGGATATTCTGGTTTTCTCAGATGCAAGAGCGTCCTTCCCTGCAATGTGCCCTGTGTGATGATGTCACCTCTGGGCGAATATATATTATGCATGTGTGTGCTAGGATTACCAACTGTGGCCTGGGAAATTCCTGGAGATTTGGAGAGGTGTACCATGCTGGCTGAATGACTGTTATTTGGTCCCATTTCATGTAGAATAATAAGAGTTTCAAGAAGTAACTGTGCTATAAACAGATACTTCTGGATATTTGACACCTATCTTTAACTGTTCTGTTAATTCCAGTGGCAATCTGTATAGACTGAAGAACTTACTTCTACAGGAGAGCAAGTTGGTTTATGATAGCTGACAATAACTGGTTTGTTTCTGATAACTAACGATATATTTCATGAAACCTTTACTGCTTTTTTTTAAAAAGGTCAGTTTCCATTTTTTTTTTTAAAAAAATATTCACCATGAAAAAGTGTTTTTAGAAATGAATTAATGCTGTAGCTGTGGAGAGTATGTTAGAAATATAATTTGTATGGATTTTTTTTCCATTAGACCTACTGCCTGGTATTTGGTTTAGAATTACCTCTTCCCAGATTATTGTCAATTTACCTAGCTTGTGTGTGTGTGTATGTATAAAGCTAGGTGTATCTCTCCTTATATATAATTGAGTAAGAACATTCTATATGAACATGCTAAATTTGGCCCCTTTAGTGTTAGGCCGGAAAAACTGCCACTCAGAAGACACTGGCTGGGTTGACTGGCTGCTTTGTGCAGTCCCGCCCAGCGTTCCAAGGTCTTTTGCATATGGAAGCTGATTGGACTTCACTGCATTCCACACCTCATACTCCCCCCCCCGCAAGGCAGTTGGAATGTCTGGTGGTGTGTAGGTCCCAGGATCATGTTTTAAAAGCTGCCTGGGGGATTATGGACCATTCACACACTTTCAACCTCTGGCATTTTCTCACTCTGCTGGCATCAAAACCAATTTAAGGCAAGCTAAGAGGCTACTGAGAGGGGAGGAGATAAAGTTGCCAGCTTTAGGTATGGAAATTCCTGGAGATTTGAGGAGTGGAGGCCGGAGAGGGGGACCTCAGACAGGTTACAGTGCCATAGACTCCACCCTCCAACCCAGCTATTTGCTCCTGGGGAACTATTGTTGCCAATCTTGGCCCAGCACCCATCAAACCATTCTCTTCAACCCCCTGCTGGGCAGCACACTTTCCCCTAGGGTTGCCAAACTCCAGGTGGGACCTGGAGATCTCCCACTGCTACAATTGATCTCCAGATGACAGAGATCATTATACCCTGCTGAGGTCACCACAGCAAAATGACACTGTTTGCCCAAAGCCAGAGCACTCCCCCAGAGCCTCTTTCTAGATCTCGTTGTATTTATTTCCACAACGGGCTTTACTGCTAGTATATATATATATATGAACAGAAGCATTCTAAGGAGAACAGAATGATTGCTACACTCTGGTATTATGCTTTAGTACTGCATTTATTTGAAAATGTGATTTCTCCTTCAGCTTTGTTGTCTTTCCTAACTTCATTTGCACCTTCTGCCCTGGTTACATCTTTTCTGGCTGTAAAAAACTTATTGGTAAAACGTTAAGAACTCAGTATAGCCCACTGCATTCAGTGGAAGCCCACTGCTGGGGGGATGGGACCTAGAGAGAACCAACAGGCATTTTGAGCAAGATTTTGAAACTATGGCCATGCTGATAAATGTAGCATAAGTTTGGATTGACTCAAAACTAGGGTTCTCCTCTGTTTGTCTGTATGGATGCCTTTAAAACTGGCTAAGAAGGTTACCCTGACCTTGGTAGCCCAGACTAGCCTGAACTCGTCAGTTCTTGGAAACTATACCGGATCAGCCCTGGTTAGTACTTGGATGGGAGACCACCAAGGAAGTCCAGGGTTGCCGTGCAGAGGCAGGCAATGGAAAACCACCACTGTTCTTCTCTTGCCTTGAAAACCCAGTAGGTCACTATAAGTCAGCAGTGACTTGAAGGCAAAAACAAAAAAACAAAACCAGTGTTCTGTTGATAACAAATGTTAAACTAGCCAGATGTTATTAAAACCCACAGTTTAGGAATTGCATAAAAGCAGTACAGAGAGGTTTGACTCTGTGGGTGGGGATCACCATTATCCTCTGGGAGGCACTTTGCAAGTAGTAAATAGTTTGCAAATCAGTAAATACTAGTTGCAGTCTCTGTAATGCTGGTGCATCTGCTTCAGCTCAAGGTAGCTGTGCCTGAATTTAGTCCCCTTTATTCTGAAAAGTACTGAGACTTACTAGTGATTTCAGCTCTCATACTTTATTTCAGCTCGGAACAAGACACCCTTAACCGGCTCGTAGGCCGGTTTATATGTGCAACAATCCCACACCCAAAACACACCCACACACAAGTGATTGGTCATTACAGTGGCTGAGAGTTACATGGGCTCTAGGCCGGGAGCCTAGCCCTCCTATTGGTGTGGGCTAGGATCCGCTTCGCCCATTGTTCCTGAGAGCGAAGCTCGACCGCTTCGCATGACAGCGTGGCTACCTAGCCGCGCATGTGGTCAGAGATGGATACATTACAATTCTTTGATTACTGAGAACAAAGTTAGCAGGAGTTGATGGTATCCCAGCTGATCTATTCAAAGTCTTAAAAGATGATGCTGTTAAAGTGCTGCACTCAATATGCCAGCAAATTTGGAAAACACAACAGTGGCCAAAGTATTGGACAAGGTCCGTTTACATTCCAATCCCAAAGAAGGGCAATGCAAAGGAATGTTCAAACTATCGCATGATTGCACTTATTTCACATGCTAGCAAGGTCATGCTCAAGATCCTACAAGCTAGGCTTTAGCAGTACATAGATAGAGAACTGCCAGAAGTACAAGCTGGGTTTCGAAGAGGTAGAGGAACTAGAGTGAAAAGGTAACTGGAATAACAGACAAGTTTGGCCTTGGAAAGCAAAATGAAGCAGGGCAAAGGTTAACAGAGTTTTGTCAAGAGAACACACTGGTCATAGCGAACACCCTTTTCCAACAACCTAAGAGGCGACTCTACACATGGACATCACCAGATGGGCAACACCGAAATCAGATTGACTATATAATTTGCAGTCAAAGATGGAGAAGCTCTATCCAGTCAGTAAAAACAAGACCTGGAGCTGACTGTGGTTCAGATCATGAGCTACTCATTGCAAAATTCAGACTTAAACTGAAGAAAATTGGGAAAACCACGAGGCCATTCAGGTTTGACCTAGATCGCATCCCTGATGAATATACAGTAGAGGTGAAGAATAGATTCAAGGGTCTGGATTTGATAGATAGAGTGCCTGAAGAACTATGGACAGAGGTTCGTGACATCGTACAGGAGGCAGCAATCACCACCATCCCAAAGAAAAAGAAATGTAAGAAAGCAAAGTGGCTTTCTGATGAGGCTTTACAAATAGCAGAGGAAAGAAGGAAAGCGAAAGGCAAAGGCGAAAAGGAAAGATTTACCCAACTGAACGCAGATTTCCAGAGAACAGCAAGGAGAGATAAGGAGGCCTTCCTGAATGAACAGTGCAAAGTAATAGAAGAAAACAATAGAATGGGAAGGACTAGAGATCTCTTCAAGAAAGTTGGAGAAATCAAGGGAGCGTTCCATGCAAAGCTGGCCATGATAAAGGACAAAAACGGTAGGGACCTAACAGAAGCAGAAGAGATTAGGAAAAGATGGCAAGAATACACAGAAGAACTATACAAGAAAGACCTCGATGTCCTTGACAACCACGACGGTATAATCACTGACCTCGAGCCAGACATCCTGGAATGTGAAGTTAAATGGGCCTTAGAAAGCATTGCTAACAACAAAGCTAGTGGAGGTGATGGTATTCCAGCTGAGCTATTCAAAGTCTTAGAAGATGATGCTGTTAAAGTGCTGCACTCCATTTGCCAGCAAATTTGGAAAACGCAACAGTGGCCACAGGATTGGAAAAGGTCAGTATACATTCCAATCCCAAAGAAGGGCAACGCCAAGGAATGTTCAAACTATCGCACAATTGCACTCATATCACACGCTAGCAAGGTCATGCTCAAGATCCTACAAGCTAGGCTTCAACAGTACGTGGATAGAGAACTACCAGAAGTACAAGCTGGGTTTCGAAGAGGTAGAGGAACTAGAGATCAAATTGCCAACATTCGCTGGATTATGGAGAAAGCAAGAGAGTACCAGAAAAATATCTACTTCTGCTTCATTGACTATGCTAAAGCTTTTGACTGTGTGGATCACAACAAACTATGGCAGGTCCTTAAAGAGATGGGAGTACCAGACCACCTCACATGTCTCTTGAGAAACCTGTATAAGGGCCAAGAAGCGACAGTTAGAACCGGATATGGAACAACTGATTGGTTCAGCATAGGAAAAGGAGTACGACAAGGATGTATATTGTCACCTTGCTTATTTAATATATATGCAGAGTACATCATGCGAAATGCTGGCCTGGATGAATCACAAGCGGGAATTAAGATTGCTGGGGAAAAGATCAACAACCTCAGATATGCAGACGATACCACTCTAATGGCAGAAAGTGAAGAGGACCTAAAGAGCCTCTTGCTCAGGGTAAAAGAGGAGAGCGCAAAAGTGGGCTTGAAGCTCAACATCAAAAAAACTAAGATCATGGCATCCGGCCCCATCACTCCTTGGCAAATAGAAGGGGAAGTCGTGGAAGTAGTGACAGACTTCATGTTCCTGGGATCCCAGATCACCGCAGACTGTGACTGCAGCCATGAAATTAAAAGACGCCTGCTCCTTGGGAGGAAAGCGATGGCGAACCTAAACAGCATGATAAAAAGTAGAGACATCACCCTGCCAACAAAAGTCCGCATGGTCAAAGCAATGGTATTCCCAGTAGTCATGTATGGCTGTGAGAGTTGGACTATAAGGAAGGCCGAGCGCCGAAGAATAGATTCTTTTGAACTATGGTGCTGGAGGAGACTCTTGAGAGTCCCTTGGACTGCAAGAAGAACAAATCAGTCAATCCTCAAAGAAATCAACCCTGACTGTTCCCTGGAAGGCCAGATAATGAAACTGAAGCTCAAATACTTTGGCCACCAAATGAGAAGGGAGCACTCCCTGGAGAAGACCCTGATGCTGGGAAAGATTGAAGGTCAAAGAAGACGGGGACGGCAAAGGATGAGATGGTTAGACAGTGTTATTGGTGCAACGAAATTAAGCAAACTCCAGAGCACAGCAGAAGACAGGAGGGGCTGGCGTGATGTGGTCCATGGGGCTGCGAATAGTTGGACTCGACTGTGCGACTGAACAACAGCAACAACAACAGAGTCTACGGAATATCTACAGATGTACTTCCAGATTTTGTGAGATGATTTTGGAGGAGATAGGATTGTGGTTGTTTTGTTTATTTTTACACTGTTGAAGCAACGGAAATGGACAAGCTCACTTTATTCTTGAAACACCACACAGAAAATACTTTTGGTATGCACAAACATATAAAGATGCTTTTGCAGTGATCCCTTCATTTCATTTATCTTCAGGGCTCTAGTCGGGGGGGAGCTCTCAGGTATGGAGCTCCGGAAGAGAACCTCTAGGGGGTGGGGCGGTCACGTGGTGAAGCCCCGCCCCTTCTTTACCCCGCCCTCTGCTTCGATCCTCATTCCGTTTGGGAATGAGGATGAAGCAGGAGGGTAAGTAGCCGGGCCTTCTGACACACTTCCGGTGATGTCAGGGGGTGTGGCCTTCTGTCACTTCCGGTGATGTCAGGGGGCGTGGCATATGCAAATAAGTTATGCTAATGAGTTATGCTAATGAGCTCCGGCAGCTCTTTTTCTACAACAAGACCCCTGAGAACCACAATTCTAACAAAACAAGACAAGGACAGTAAGCAATATTACATAGAAGAGGATATAGACTAGAACAGCATTTATACCTGTACAAATTGTTTGCAAATAAGACAATAAATTTTTTTAAGGTCCTAAGTTGAAATTGGCATGGAAAAGGCACTTGAAACACAATTAATCTATAATGTACCCCCATATCTATGTTTCATGTATGTTTGTATTTTTGTTTGTTATTGAAAATAAATAAAAATGATATGTGAGGGAAAACTCACAGCGGACTTATGGCGTCGCTGCAGGGTTTTTAAGGCAGGGATGAACAGAATTGGTTGGCCTGCCTCTGCATGGACTTCCTTGGCGGTCTCCCATCCAAGTACTAACCAGGGCTGATCCTGCTTAGCTTCAGAGATTTGACAAGGTCAGGCTAGCCTGGGCCATCCAGGTCAGGGCCTCCTTCATCTCCAATAATGTATTTATTTAGTTAATTCATTTGTACCCTGCCTTTCTCCCCAGTGGGGATCCAGAGCAGCTTACTTACCTGTAACTGTTGTTCATCGAGTGGTCTTCTGTGCGGGCACACATCCCGACCTCCTGCCCCTTTGTGAACTCCCTGGAACTTTAGTTTTCTAGGGGTCTCCGGCGGCGGCATGGAAGGAACTGAGGAAGTAGCACCCCTCCTCCTGGTCATGTGAGCGTTTTGGCGGGAAAGCGCCAGAGGGGCGCTCCTAGTCTATTAGAAAGCTTGGAAATCTTTTCCCGTGGCTGGCCTGCAACTGCGCAGTCCTCTCCTCAATTTTATCCTCACAACAACCCTGTGACATAGGCTAGGTTGACCGAGTGTGACCGGCTCAAAATCACCCAGCAAGCTTTCATGGCATGAGTGATGATTCGAACCTGGGTCTCCCATATGCTAGTCTTAACCACTATACTTTGTTGTTGTTGTTCAGTTGCACCCAGGGGTCATTTCATAGAAAAAGAGGTGCAGGAGCTCATTAGCATAACTCATTAGCATAACTCATTTGCATATGCCCCACCCCCTGACATCACCGGAAGTGTGTCAGAAGGCAACACCCACCGCCCAGGCTCCACTGGACTGTTTTGGATTGCGAGCTATTGGGGGGGGGGTAACGTGCAGCTCTGTCCTCGCAGAGGATGGGAGCTTATACCTGGTGCCACTGGACTCTTTTGGATGGCCGGCAGGTGCAGGAAAGTGCGTGGCTGCTCATTGGGGGGGGGGCTCTGCAACTTACCTGGCTGCTTCTTGCTCCTCGTGGCCCGACTGAGGGCTGCTGGGAGCAGGGGGTGGGGCTTGTTGCATGTGCCTGCCCCCTGGGCTCCTTACTGCCGGAGCTCCGCTCCTGTGTGCTCCTGCAGGAAATGACCCCTGCATGTAGTCACACCTCTTGCTGTAATTGGCCAATCAATGTATGCCTACTCAAATGATACTCTGCTATTTGTAACCAATTATGATTTTTGTATGTTATCTTTTGCCGGTGTCATTTTGGGTGTAAAACTTCATGTGCTTCCTTATACTGTTCAGAAAGCAGTTAATTTTTGACCAGCAATTTCGGTCTAACTGTTTTCCAGTATTTCTTGCAATAAAATACCTAAAAGAACTTTCTCCTCACTGAGACTTCAGTCGTGTGTTCTTTTCTTTTTTGGCTTGGGAGCGTATGGTCCACCTTTGTGGAACATATCCTTAGAACAACCCGATTAGAAGTCTGCATAGGACGGCAGTCTCCTAGGGTTTCCGACTGCCTCCCTTGTCTCAGCTGGAGGAGAGAGGGAAGTGCACACATGGATACCCTAGATTCACCCGCCCACTCCGGATTTCAATCTTCGTTTCGATAGCTCTTCTTCAATAACTTCATTATACTTCATAAATCGCTCATAGTATACAGAAGCCTTCAAAACAGTATATATAGGCAAAATATCCAATCCTTATATCAAAAAGTAAAAACCGGGCACCCGATCGGCAATAGAACTTTTTCTTGTATTGTCGGCAACAAACATAACCATGTTTGCTTCTAGGAGAGAATGGAATAGAGGTGCAGCCATAGCCATTTGAGAATCCTTAGAAGTCCAGGAAATGGTGTGTTGACAAAATACTGCATAAGTTATGACACCCAACTGGCCCAAAGGACCACTTGACGATGCACGGATGGCTTATACCAATGGCGGTCGACCGAGCACCGTGTGGAAAGCGAAGTGTCTCCATGTGGAATGACTGAACGCCCTGAAGGAAGGGATTTACTATATTTAGATTGTGTAAACAAATTCAAACAAAGCGAACCCTTCTGCACCTAACCATTCCTCGGT
Organism: Gekko japonicus; assembly: GCF_001447785.1. NCBI lineage: Eukaryota > Metazoa > Chordata > Lepidosauria > Squamata > Gekkonidae > Gekko > Gekko japonicus. The sequence goes on along the minus strand of NW_015170965.1, from coordinate 51,225 downwards.
TTGTTAATTTCTATTCTGTGTTCTTATCGCCCATCACAGTTGCTGTTGTCACCTCGCCGTTGCTGCAAGTTATTCTTACAGGATGTGGTATACATTCTAATGTGATTGAGAGTAGCAAAAGCCATTGGGTGCTGTGAAATGATACAAGTAGGAAAACAGTCCATATTTAACACATCGTCTTGATTACTCACGGTGATGGTTCAGAAATTCACAAATATCCTTCTCCTCTTATACAGAAGCCTCTCTGCAAAGAGCTTCCAGAGCAGTCCAGTGTTCTTTTTGTGTTTTGTGTCCAGCAGAGAAAGAGAGGATCGTCACAAGCCCTCCTTGGTTCTCAACATCCCTGTTGCCCCCCCTCCCCCGCACCTTGGAGCTCAGCCTTGCACTCCGTCAAGCCACAAATGGACCACAGCGACAAACCAAAGGTTGCAACCCACCAGTGTTCACTGTGAAAAAATGATTCCAGTCCAATTACAGTCCACCAATGTGCTTCTTCTTTTTTCTTTATTTTACGTCATGCAGTGCTGCTGCTGCTGCTTCCAAACAACTGCCATGCAACTACAGATTTCCCGGGTAAACAATCTGTTTCCCTCAATGCTTCCTCAGGTCACTTTGTTCCCGGGTAAACAATCTGTTTCCCTCCATGCTTCGTTAGGTCGCTTTATACTTGGAGCCAATGCTCTATGTCTCCCACTCAGAATTAATCTTATATTTTCCTTAGCCAGCAGTAGCCAATAATACCAAGTGCCATCAGGAGGTCCACCAGTGGGGCCACGACAGTAGAAGCCCTCCCACAGTTGCCCCCCCTCCAAGCACCAAGAATACAGAGCATCCCTTGCCCCATAAGAACATAACTGAGAAGCCAATGTTGGATCAGGCCAAAGGCCCATCCAGTCCAACACTCTGTGTCACACAGTGGCCAAAAGTACCAGGTGCCATCAGGAGGTCCAGCAGTGGGGCCAGAACAGTAGAAGCCTTCAGCAGCAGCCGTGACAATCGCTCATCCTTTTAGAATCACTTCTACCGTAATTAACATTTTAGCTTTGTAAAATGTCAGAACAAGGCATGGCTCTGCGACAGTCCTTGTTTCAATCCAGAGGCAGCAAAGTGAAATTCAGATGTACAAGTAAAAGGTTGTAGCTGCCTTCCAGAATAACATTTTGTTCTGATAATCCCACTCCCTGTTCATTAACAGAAGCTTTCAGTATTAGAAGCTTGTATATTGAGGTGCCCGGAAAAGGTCCCTAGATAGATATCTATGTAATCTCTGAAGGTTCAGCCGCTGCTACTGAGTGAACGGCACAGCAGAACAAACTGGTTATTTATAATTCTCCTGCTATAGAATTGCTTTCTAGCTCAAAAAACACACTTTAATGTTAATGTATTCCACACAATAAACTCAACTTATATTACTTGGGGTTTGCTCCCTATTTCTAAACTGAGTTGCCCGTTACACTGAATTGTCTGCAGCCGTTTCCTGGTTATTTCCATACATGCAGTTGCAGAATACAAGTGGGGGGGATGTAACATTAGAAACAACAAGTGGAGACCCGCAAGAAACTTGCGGAATGGTTATCCTGTTCCTCACACCTTTGCTTCCTCCTGTCTCCCCCTACCTCTCTCACA
>NW_015170965.1:14102-49007 GCF_001447785.1 Gekko japonicus | reverse complement strand
TCAGCAGCAGCCGTGACAATCGCTCATCCTTTTAGAATCACTTCTACCGTAATGAACATTTTAGCTTTGTAAAATGTCAGAACAAGGCATGGCTCTGCGACAGTCCTTGTTTCAATCCAGAGGCAGCAAAGTGAAATTCAGATGTACAAGTAAAAGGTTGTAGCTGCCTTCCAGAATAACATTTTGTTCTGATAATCCCACTCCCTGTTCATTAACAGAAGCTTTCAGTATTAGAAGCTTGTATATTGAGGTGCCCGGAAAAGGTCCCTAGATAGATATCTATGTAATCTCTGAAGGTTCAGCCGCTGCTACTGAGTGAACGGCACAGCAGAACAAACTGGTTATTTATAATTCTCCTGCTATAGAATTGCTTTCTAGCTCAAAAAACACACTTTAATGTTAATGTATTCCACACAATAAACTCAACTTATATTACTTGGGGTTTGCTCCCTATTTCTAAACTGAGTTGCTCGTTACACTGAATTGTCTGCAGCCATTTCCTGGTTATTTCCATACATGCAGTTGTAGAATACAAGTGGGGGGGGGGATGTAACATTAGAAACAATACTAGATATCCATTCTAAGGGTATAGGAGAACCCTGGTTGTCTGATTTTTCAGAGGTTTCACTACCACCTGTCCAGTTTATTCCCTTTTCCTCAGGTTTTTTTTTTAATAAATGGTGGGAAAAAATGACGACCTTTGGCTATTGATTCTAGACTTGTGCTCAGGTGGGTGGTGAGCAGGCAACTTGATAGATATACCGGTCAGAATTGGAATAATCTGTTCTGTAGTTCTGGGCTTGCTTTACCCAACTTTACCCACATCTATGGTTGCTAGCTCTGGGATGGGAAATTGCTGGAGATTTGAGGGGCGGAGCCTGGGGAGGGTGGAGCTTTGGGGGGCAAAGCGCCATAGAGTCCTGCCTTCAAAGTAGCCATTGTCCAGAGGAACTGTTCTTTGTCATCTAAAGATCAGTTGTAATTCCAAGGGATCTCCCCGTTTCACCTAGAGGCTGGCAAACCTACCGACATCTAATTTCATTACTGATCTGCTTTAATTGTCACAGCGGACTATCTACATTTGTGTGGATCACTTAGACACACCCCTTGTAGGAGCTCGCTGCTCTCCTCTTGGCTCAGGACTGGGAGGAAGGGTGCCTGCAGTCAGACTACCCGCCCCTTAACATCTGACAGTTTTGCATCTTCTTTTGCCCATAAAGTTGGAGAAGACTTTCCACACACCCCAACAATGAGATGACTGAGTCGCAACTGACTTTGTGTGTCTTGTGGATTCTGTGGATCACAGCTCTCCTCCTCTTCTTCAGGACCAAAAAGAAGTTGGAAGTGATGAGGGTAGATCCCTAAGGAGTGCCTTTCTGAACATGGATACAGACTCTGGGACCAGACCCTGCAACAAACCAAGATGCCAACTCTTTCCCCATATCCCCTCTGACAACACACTCACCAGACCTAAACACACCAGCTGCAGCATCTCAAGTTCATTCACTTGTTCATCTTCCAGCATTACACATGCCACCAAATGTTAGCAATGCCCTTCTGCACTCTACATCAGACAAAAAGGTCAGTCCCTATACGAAAGACTAAATGGATATAAAGCTGGCATTAAAAACCACAACAGTGAAAAAATCATTTTAATCTCCCAGGAGATTCCATTGCTGACCCAAGAGTCTCAGTCCTCAAACAGAGATGCTTCAACGGGAGAATTCAACACAAGATTGCTGATTCACAAGTTCAGAACACTGGAACCTCAAGGCTAAATTGAGACATAGGATTCTTATCTCATTACAGTTGTTAATTTTCTGCTCCCAGGGATTTCCTCTCTGCTCTAATCAAGCTAATTACAATATGCATGATACCTTTGCATCCTGAATTCATTCTTTACAACACCACCACCCACCTTCTGACTGGGATATAAAGACTCCATTTCTACTCATATCTAACAAAGGGAGCCTTGACTCTTGAAAGCTTATGCTCTCAGATTCTTGTTGGTTTTAAGGTACTACTGGAATTGAATATCTTGTACCCTTGGAGGAGCCCATAATAGCATTGTTGGTTTTCCCTTCCCCTCAGTAGCTTTGTGGGAAAAGTTAGGCTGATGGTAGGGTTACCCAAAGAGGCACTCTCCTATTTAATTAGGGGAAATTAGCTGGGATTTTCCACCAATGCTTACAGGGATTTTTCCCTTAGAGAACTCTTGAAATAAACCAGTCAGATGTTCAACTAAAATGGGTTTTATTGAAATAGGAATAAAAGGGCAGAATACACACATACAAACACACAGAAAACACACAAGATAGCTAAGAGGAAATCAAGTTGGAGACAGGAGAAAGCAATTTCATGGAAGGCTATAGTTACCAGTCTTGAAGAGTGAGGTCCATGGAGGCGGCAGCAAAATGACCAGTGTTTCATGGAGCAAAGAAGAGAGGACCCAAATGGATTTGGGAGTGTGAGGTATGGTACCAAGAACACACGTGCACCTTGCTATGGAGCAAGATGCCATACTTTATAGGGCAAAACTTTCCCTGGGGCAAACTGATGTATCAGCCTCAGAAACAATAACCTGATGGGTTTTTTGGAGTTGGACAATGATTTGGGAGAAACTTGATGGGTTTACCTGAGCTGGAGTATAGGCATTAATGGTGCTTGATGACCCTGCAGGTACCGAGGGGAAACGCTAACAGGTTTGGTGAATAGTGTAAAATGTTGCTTAATTGGGGTAAATGAATGCAAGGAAGTGAGGCTGTAAAGTGTTGCTTAATTAGGGTAAATGAATGCAAGGAAGTGAGGCTGAGTGTTGATAAGATTAGTCCATGGTGAGGAAATAGTTTTCTTGGGAGACCCATTGTCCTAAATTATGCATCTCTCCGGGGCATGGAGGAGGCCAACCGCTCTCAAACTTCTAAACTATGTCCAGGCTTGTTTCTGACTGGTATCCATTTTGCGTCATTTTGGGCCAGGCAGTGCATTGCAGTTTATGATATGTGAAATGATATTGTAGGAAGAGTGCTTATGATTTTCTAGCTATAAACTGCCCCTCAGCAAGAGGAAAGGTCTGACTGCTAACAGTGACTCACCCAAGTTTACCTCCATGGTTGACTAGTCTACCAGTCCAGCACTCTAAATACTTCACCACTTGGCTAGAAAAGAACAACAGATTAAATGGAACCCAGATGAATGGATGCAGAAATAGCAGGGGGCTGCTCTATGGACTATGCACAGTTCGTTCCAATCTCATCACAGTAAATCCTGCAAGCTTTTGAATCACGAGGAAATGGTAGGAAATTGTAAATAGATAAACTCATTTTCTGACTAAACACATCTTTTTAAGTATGGTTTTAAAGTAACAAAGCATTCCTTCTGCAATCTGTCTCCTCCAATTGACTAAAAAAAAATCGTTTTGTCTTCAGTGACTGTAGAATGCAACTCTGACTTGATCTGTTTCATCCACTTTCCCGTGATGTCCCAGAGCCAATGTCATCCTTGCGATTCTACCCACAAACCAGCTTTTAAAGACACGATCTCAGCTCCCCCCAGCACAAACACGTTTGGTCTGACGTACAGCCAAGACCAGAGAAGAATTTAAACCATGATTTTAGCATAAATCTTTCAAAATCAGTAGTAGTGGCTCGGTATCTGCGAGTCCGATGAGAATGATGGAGAAATCTGAAATCCTTCCTTTGTTTTAGTTTAGGGGTGTTTTTTATTGAATTGGTGTCCGCTGTGTTTTCAATCCCACTTCAGGCTCAAGATGGCACTGTGATGTAGATCATTCTCAATCATTGCACTGTCAGAGACCGAAGGCCAGATGTGTTCGAGTGCCAGAATAATTGGCTTTATGTTCCTGTGCTGTTCAGTCCTCAGATTATACTGTTTTCCCGCCCTTGCAGAACACAGATGTCTTTTTTCCCCCTCCAGTTTGAGGTCTAATTTACTTTCAGTTTATGTACATCCAGCCAAGAAAACCGTCAGTGTAGAATCTCATCTCTTGATGAGCAATACCTAGCGAGCTGTCGCTGTCTGAAAATGAGGAACTTGAAGCTACAATTCAGGTTTAAAATTGACCTAGACTGTCTTCTGAAGTTCTAAAGCTATAATTTGTTCTCCCTGAAGAAATTATCTGTAACATTTTTTTTAAAGCTGCATATTTTAAAACATCAAATTACCGGGACTATTCACTGACCGTTGACACTGATGAAGTATAATTTTTAAAACCAAAGACGGTTACTTGCAGTCTGCAACTAATAAGGGAGGCAGCGAATGCCATTTAATAATCTTTAGTATTTCTGTGATATGCTTTGAATGTTCAAAGGGTTTTATGGAGATTCTTACAATGGTTCCTTCAACAGCCTCGGCCACATATGCCGGAAAACGCGGGAGGGAGGCGTCGCTATTTGCACCGGCGCAATTAGACCCGCCACAATGTGATCAGATGCGTCGGCGGTACACCACAGTTCCGTCCCTCGGCATGTGCACTTCAACAAAGACAGCCAGAGGGAAAAGCCACGCCGGCGCGATCACACGGACAGAGTCTGTCGGCAGCCCGTGGCAAACCATTTGCCAGTACTTTAGGTCAGGTACTTTTTAACATGCATTTTCAGCGGGACGTCACGGGTTGGCCACGGGTGCGCTATGCCCACCAGATGTGGTGTGATTGCGCCTGGAAAATCCGCCCAACATTCGTGGCTCTCCCGCAGCAAATTCAGCGTGTGAATGGGGCCAAGGCAGGTTATCAGGGCCCATAAAGCAAGGCTATGGTTTTGTTGAGATTTGAAGCTGGGATCATCTCACAGTTCATTACTGGATAATTATTCATCTTCGGCTCTTGTGGTTTCATTTCATTTGGGAAAACTGTTCATCGTATGTGGCTTCCACCCAGTTATCTTATTTTTTGTGCATTCATAAACACTTTCAATTTTAAACCGCTTAACAGATACAAGACAGGCAGTTTGTGTCTTGAGGTTATATCACCAGTTTGTTCAATGGGGAAAGGTAAAAATGAAGGAAGGCAAAATTATACTAAACTACCATTCATAAAGGTCTAAAAACTGTCCAACCTGTGCATTGTAGACTAGAATACAAATTGATTAACTCATATATCTTGGATACTAATAAATTTATTGATATGAGGTATTTGGGGGTAATTAAAATCTACTCAGTGGAAATGTTAGTAAATTAACTTGTTTCTAGTTCCGTCAAAGTTTACCAGTTTTTTTGGGGGGAAGAGGGGTACTAGTATATGTGGCGTACTTAATTTGATGATTGGTGCTTGCAAGATCAGCAGAGAAGAAAGCATCATAGAGAGGAGCTAAGCTGTTTGGGCTTCTGACGCTATAGGGACCAGCCGTATGTACACAGGAGTCAAATACCAAAGAAGGAAGTCATTGACCGCTGACACTGATGGTGTTACATTTCCAACATGAAATGGCCCATTGACCTGAGTAGGAGCACTGAATACTGAGGCTGGTAGTACAAACCTGATGACTGGCTTGCTGGAAAACCATTGGGAGCTGGTTCTCTCAAGAGCAGTTCTCTCAGAGCTCTCTCAGCGCCTTACCTCACAGAGGGTTTGTTGTGTGGAGAGGAGGGGAAGGTGAACGTAAGCTGCTCTGAAACTCCGAGTGAAAGGCAGGGTATACATCCAACTCTTCTTCCACTTCCTCTTCCTCCTCTTCCTCTTCTTCCTCCTCCTCCTCCTCCTCCTCCACCACCACAACCACCACCACCTGGAACATTCTCAAAGGAGAGTGGTGTGTAAATTGCAATACAGATGCCCTCAAGTTCGTACCCTTCCCTGGATAGCCCAGGCTGGCCAGATCTCGTCAGAAGCTAAGCAGCGTTGTCCCTGGCTAGTATTTGGATGGGATACCAGGGTCATGACATAGCAGCAGATAATGGCAAACCACTTCTGAATGTTTCTTGCCTTGAAAATCCAGCTGCACAGATCAGATTCGCCACCAAAGGTCATAGTTCCAGCAATCCACTGAATAACACTGCATGACTTACATAAAGGATTATAGTTATGTGAGGGGGCATCTCCTCTTCTAAATCTCTACAGCGGCTCCAGTCACACGGGCCGGAAAACGCGGGGGGAAAGCGTGGCTGTTTCCCCGGGGCAAAATAACGCGCGGTTGCGCGAGCAGACGTCCAGTGGAGGTCCTGTGGTTAGGGGGGAGATGCCAATCACAGGACAGTCCTGCGGCTCTGCAAAGAAGCGGGGCCACGGGGCAAACGGGGTTGTGTTTTTGTTTAAACTAAAGTGTGTGCATGCTCCGTTGGGTGCTTGTGCGCATCTGTGGAGACTTGGAAAAAAACACACCTTTTTGCTGGGGGACATGGGCGGGCGCCGGAACTACCACCGGAAACGCGATCAGACGCCCGCCCATGCCCCGTGGTTTCTGGAAACTAGTACCTCAGAGGTACTGGTTTTTTACAGCGCATCTTCGGAGTGAAGCCTCGGGTGAGCCACGGGAGCTCTACGCTTCCCAGATGTGGCGGTGAGATCGTGCCCGGAAAATCCGCCTATCTTCCGTCTCTCTAGCGTGCCTAATGCTCCATGTGACCACAGCCAGTATCTGCTCACCCCTCTTCTTTCTCTCTCTCCTTGCAACTTTGCCCATAATGTTCACTCATCTAGCGCCACCATCTGAAGGTCTTCTCCAACCCCCCCACACACTACCCTGGCAGCCTTTTCTCTCTTGCTACACTTGTACCCAGAGTTACCTCCCACAATACTTGTGTGACACCATATTTATTACTTTACCCCCTGTGGTGGAATATGTCTGCTCTGGTGGCAGGCCCACCTAGGTGTTTCTCCACACCTGGAGGGGCTCTTCTTCCACTCTCAGTGTCACCAGCCGCCACCACCTGACCTTTTGCCCAAATTGCCCACTGTGTCAGGACGCTCAGCTTCCCTTCAAGTTTTGAGGCCTTGCTTCTGTATCTCCTGCTGCCTGACATCTGGTTGCCACGGGGACAGTTTACTACCTTGCGCACCCTTGGAGGGATAGCTGCTTGCCAACTGCCTGCCTTCCTTCCTCCTGGGGCTCCTTTTAAAATAGTGTGCCTGAGATGGTGGACAAGGAGGTTTTATCATGTCTGTTTCTCTACCCCCTGACCTGGCCAGGCCAGGTCAAGAGTTTCTCGCAGCTTCTTCCTGGAGTTTAGTCCTGGAGCCTTGCTAGCCTAAAGTCCTCCAAACCTCTATCCCCTGCTAGGAGGAAGGGGAGATCTGGACACACCCATTATCTCTCCTGCCAGATCTATTCACATTTGCCTGAAGGTGAGCAAATTTGCCTGAAGGTCTGGAAAGCAATTTCACAGATTTCCTCCCCATGCTTGTTCCCTGCCTGCCTGTGTGTGTGTGTGTGTTAAAATGCAAAAGGGGAGGTTTCACTCCTTTCAAACCCTCCCAGGAAAAATGCATTTCTTCACACACACCCAAACCCACAATTTCGGCGATTGTCTTTTTGCAGCTTCCTAGTATTCATCTTCGGCCCCAATTGAGCCTAAGTTCGATAAGTTAAAAGAATGGTTAGTTTTCTGCCACTTCTCCTGCCCTTTTCTGTCAGTCACTGATCTCCTGCGTGCCTGTTCGGTGCGTGTGCAGAGCAGCTAACAACCAGTCAGGACCCACAGATGGCCAAGGAAACCAGATGGGGGGTGAGAGAGGAAAAGCTGCTACTCTGTCAGCTCACATCAGACAGGGTCTAACCTTCAGAGAGAGGGGGAGAGGGGAGGGTTCCTGTCTCAGAGTCTGCCTCGTGTGCCAGCAGGCTAAACCAGTGAATGTGAGGGGACAAGGTTTGCGTCTGAAAAGTGCTTAGCTGGGATGCGAGCCAGGCTTGGCTCAGCGGGATCCCACCTTCGTCGCCACTGAAAAGTACTGGGTTTTCACCGCATGGAGGACTCGGACGACGACATGCTGTAGCACACGTTTATTGTACTTCACATAGACAAAGAGTAACTCTAATGGCCAACAGGGCCAACTATATACATATCCACCAGCAACCCCCCCCCCCACTCCCATTGGAGGGTTTAAATGTCCCGCCAAGGTGGCTATTGGTTGGGGCTGGGGAATCCAGGATCCGAAGTTTCCTTTGTTTTCGTACCCAAGCTCTGGCCTGTCCGCGGACCCCTGGAGGCGGTCCACGTACATAACAGCGTCTCCAGAGTGTTAAGTGGGAGAGACCATGCCTCATGAGACTAGAAGCCTCAGACCCTGTCTTGTATGAAAAAGCAGGCTACCTTGAGAAAGAGACTTCCATAGATTCATAGAGTTGGAAGGGGCCACACAGGCCATCTTGTCCAACCGGTTGCTCAATGGAGGATCAGCCTAAAGCATCCCTGACAAAGGTTCATTCAGCTGCTCCTTGAAGACTGTTAGTGGGGGGGGAGTTCACCACCTCACTAGGCATGTGATTTCACTGCTGAACTACTCTCACTGTTAAAAAAAGAAGAAGAAGTCCTAATATCCAGATGGCATCTTTACTCTGGTAATTTAAACCTATGATTGTGTCCTCTGCTGCCAACAGGAACAGCTCTCTGCCCTCTTCTAAGTGATAGCCTTTCAAATACCTAAAGAGAGGAAGAAGAAGAAGAAGAAGAGATCGGATTTATACCCCGCCCTTCACTTGGAGTCTCAGAGCGGCTTACAAACTCCTTTCCCTTCCCCTCCCCACCACAGACACCCTGTGAGGTGGGTGGGGCTGAGAGAACTCTCACACAAACTGCTCTTTTTCAAGGACAGCTGTGACAGAGCTTGTGACTGACCCAAGGTCACATCAGCAGGTGCAAGTGGAGGAGTGGGGAATCAAGCCCGGTTCTCCCAGATTAGAGTCCGCATACTTAACCACTACACCAAACTGCAATCATGTTCCCCTTCAATCTCCTCTTCTCTGCACTTAGCATTCCCGAGTCCCTCAGCCTTTCCTTGTAAGGCTCGGCCTCCAGGTCCCTAATCATCCTCATCTCTCTGTTCTGTACCCGCTCCATTCTGTCCACATCCTTTTTGAAGTGAGTTCTCCAGAACTGCAGGTAGTACTCCAGGTGCATCCTGACCAATACAGTGTGCAGCGGGATTATGACATCTTGTGATCTGGATGTTATGCCTCTGTTGATACGCTGCAAGGTCACTTTGTTGATACGCCCCAAGATCACATTGGCCTTTTTGGCCACTGCATCACCCTGACAGCTCATATTTAGCTTACAGTCTACCCATACCCCAAGATCTTGTTCACACACACACTGCTACCCAGAAACGTGTCCACCATCCAGTGTGTGTGCTTCTCATTTTTGTTACCCAGATACAGAAAGCTGTATTTATCCTTGTTGAATTGCATCTTATTTACATCCGCCCACTTTCCCAGTGTGTTCAGATCACTTTGAATTCTGTCTCTGTCTTCCACGGTGTTCACTACTCCTCCCAATTTGGTGTTAATCTGCAAATTTAATGAGTATAAATGTAATGAGTATAAATCCTGAAGCCTCCGTTTCTGACAGAAACTAGTGAAAGATCTGTGATTTCTGAGAGGAGCTTACATTCACACTGGGAGAATCCTGAGGCTGAGGGAAGACCATTATTCATCTCAAGGACACAAACGTAGTTGCTAACTTCTCTCTGCACTCCTAAATTATCAACTGTAACAGTATAAGTGAACAGGCCCAGCATGAGTGTGTTACACGTGCAAATAGTTCCTGTCCTCGTTTTGTGAACCACCTTATCCCTGGGAATAAAGTTACTGTTCTTTCTCTGTTTTCCTCATGGGTGCTGAACTTATTTTTTGAAGAAGCCCCTTGAGTTAAGTCTGTCAGGTGGAGGACTGAGGTAGAGACCACACTGGTCGAGCTTTACATCACATTTATTTATTTATTTGGATTTATATCCTGCCCTCCCTGCGGGATTACTCCTGTTTCAGTGTTGATCACACTTCCAGAGTCTTAACTTCTGTGAGAAAGCACTCTAGGATAGTTGCTACCATCCAGGTGGTACATGGAGATCTTCTGAGGTTACAGCTGATCTCCAGGCGACAAAGACTGGTTCACCTGGAAAAAATGGCCATTTTGGAAGGCGGACTCTGTGGCATTATACCTTGTTGACGTCCCTCCCCTCCCCAATCCCCTCACTCCTCAGGCTTCACCCCCCCCAGCCTCCAGGTATTTCTCAACCCAGAGCTGGCAGTCCTAATAGTGAATGCCCCGGGAAGAGACTAGGGCTGCCAGCCCCCCCGGGAGGGTGGAGTTTCCCCTGCTCAAAGGGCCCCCAATATGCCGGTCTGGATCAGGCCAGTGGGGGGAACCCCGCCCCCAAAGTGCCCGTTTCGGGCCGACGTGCCTGGCGCAGTGACGTCACCTGGAGGTGACATCATCGCACCGGGCACGTCGCCAGCCGACGCTCTAGCAATCAGCCTGAAAACTCTATGGTACCGTAGAGTTTCCGGGCTGATTGCTAGAGTGTCAGCCAGCGATGTCCCCAATGTGATGACGTCACTTCTGGGTGACGTCATTGTGGCGCGCACACAAATGTCCCAAGACAGCACCAGCTCTCCCCCGCTTTTAAGGGTAAGTGACTTGGCAACCCTAAACTGGGCAATGATTTGTAGTTCCTGAAAGGTGCTCACATTTATACTGTGAGAATCCTGAAAGTGAAGGAAGGAAGGCCATGTTTACCTCAAGCTTTGCTGTTAACTGTTCTGTGCACCCAGGGTTTACCATATGAAATGATATATTTATTTATTTATTTATTTAATTCAGCTTCTATACCGCTTCTTCCCGAAGGCTCGGATCGGTTTACATAGACATTTACATTTTCCTATCTAGGGCCACAATACACGGGGGGAGGGTGAATGCCTACCGGCACCCGGACAGCAGAGCTGTTGTTGTACTTTGCCGTTCTTTCTTCTCTCGGCTCTTCGTGGTGGGCTTTTTCCTCCACCTCCTGGCGACGGCGTCTCAGTGCAGGTCCCATTATTTTGCAGCAAGGTCTTCATGGTGCGTGGCTGTGCAATGACCGCAGCTCCGGCACTCGTCCTATTGGCTCCGCCACGCTGCGTCGTTGCGTCGCCGTGCCTCCCGGTCCAATCTCCGCCCAGATTCTGTCGCCGCTCGACGCCGGATGTTCGCCATACTTGCCGGGTCACCAGATCGCCGCTCATTGCCACCGCACCGCTGCTTCGCCGGCACTCCTGCACACCGCTCCGTTGGGAGGAGGGTGCCTCCTGCTACCTAGGAGCAGGTACCCATTTATCTACTTGCAAGGCTTTCAAACCGCTGGGTGGGCGGGAGCTGGGACAAGGGCCGGGAGCTCCCCCCGGCCGCGGTGGGTCTCGAACAGCCTTATAGCTGTTCGCTGATAGATTATTGCGGGCTTTTTAGTGCCTGCGGCACCGCTCCCTCTGCCTGCGCCTGGAGCCCAGCAAAAGCTGTGTGTTGGTTGTACAGAATTTTAAGCCTCATTACTCAATCTCCTTGTTTTTCCTATCCTTAGAAGTGAATAAAGTTTATTGGTTTTTTTATCCTGCATCCCTGATGACTTATATACTAGAAAAGCATTTTAAAAGGCTGGTTCAGTTTGTCAAAGGTTGGGGTATAAACCCTGACTGAGCTATGCAAGTGTGTGAATTCTTCTTAAACCGCCTTAAAACCTCAGTCTACTGTGCGGACTCTAATCTGGGAGAACCGGGTTTGATTCCCCACTCCTCCAGTTGCACCTGCTGGATGACCTTGGGCAAGCCGTAGTTCTGATAAGAGCTGTTCTTGAAAAAAGAGCAGTTCTCTCAGAGCTCTCTCAGCCCCACCTACCTCACAGGGTGTCTTTTGTGGGGAGGGGAAGGGAAAGGAGTTCATAAGCCGCTCTGAGACTCCAAGTGAAAGGTCGGGTATAAATCCATCTCTTCTTCTTCTTCTTTTCTTGATCACACGATGGATAAGACAATTAACATCATGACTTTTGTCTTTCTGTTGTCCACTCCACTCCGTGACATCACAAGACTGGTCTCTTCTTGGAAATCGGCCCCTACCCTTCCCGTGGTTGAAAATAAAAGATGTTCAGTCTTTTTAATGCCGAGCCCATTGTGCAGGTTTTATGGATGGCCGGTGAGAGCAAGCATGTATCAGCTGGTCTTTTGTCCCTTGTTGCCTAGACTGCCAAGTGTGTGTTCAGGTATTGTCATTTGAGCGGGGAGGTTTGTACTTTGCATGAGCGTGTCACTGATTATACGCTCTCAAGATTTCCAAAAAAGCACTTCTATCAACTCGCCCCCCCTCCCAGCAATCTAGCTAAGGTGCTGCAGCTTGAAAGCCACATCGATGGCTTCCAGAAATAATTCAGTTGTCATGCATTCAGACTTTTTTTTAGGTAAATGCTTGAGCTGTGTCTTCTTCTCCCCCCCCCCCTTCAAGGAACAAAGCCAGCAGCTCAGGACTTGGCAAATGGGTATGGAAAAAAACCCTTTTCATTTCGCGCTTCCCACAGATAGCAGTCTCTCTGGGAGCACTGGAATACGCATGATAAATCTTGGGAGGACAAAGCCACCTGTCGGTGTACAACTCTATGGCAAGAAATGACACCGACATAGCCTAGCAACAGCGCATCTTGTTTTCTGAGCAGCCCCTTACAGCCACTGACTTGGCGTCTCTGTTTATAGTGAGGTTCCCTGAGAGAGTAAGGCGAAAAAGGCACCGTGGCTGCTTCTTGTGTTTTTATTTTGCAACGATTATATACCGCTAGGTAAGTTATAGAAATTGGTTTGTGGCACGGAATGCAGTCACAATAATAATAGCCCAGGCTAGCCCGATCTCATCAGGCTGCTGAAGCGAAGCCAAGTCGGACCTGGTTGGGACACGGATGGGGAACTACCAAGGAAGTCCGAGGTTGCTACACCGAGGCGGGCACCTCTGTTTGTCTCTTGCTTTGAAAAGAAGAAGAGAAGAAGAAGAGATTGGATTTATACCCTGCCCTTCACTACCCAAGGGAGTCTCAGAGTGGCTTACGAACTCCTTTCCCTTCCCCTCCCCACAACAGACACCCTGGGAGGCGGGTGGGGCTGAGAGAGCTCTGACAGAAACTGCTCTTTTTCAAGGACAGCTCTTATCAGAACTATGGCTTGCCCAAGGTCATCCAGCCAGGTGCAAGTGGAGGAGTGAGGGAATCAAACCCGGTTCTCCCAGATCAGAGTCCACGCACTTAACCACTACACCAAACTGGCTCTCCAAACTCTCCAGGGTTGCTAAAATTACCATAAGGTCGTCAGCAGCAGGAGGGAAAAAATGGCCAGCAGAAAAACTGCAGTTCTTAATCTGATTGAGGTCTTATTCTCCAGTGTCAAATGCCCAAGCAAATACAGCCTTCACCTGCCCCCGGAAAGATATAAGCAAAGGGGGAAAAAGAAATAACCTCGGGGCACAAATTCTATAAAGTCAGAGCAACCGCTGTAAAAGTTGTGCTCCTGGGAATGCTAATCTTGTATCTATGCGAGCCTGGCTTTATTGAGGGGGCTGTTGGCAGAGTTCAGGAAATAACCCAATCCAGGCTTTGGAGGTTGCTTTCAGTGAATATACTGCAACAAGTTTTTTCCCAAAAAGATAACAACCGACTGCAGGCCACTAATACAACAGGCAGGTCTTCAGAGCACACGTACTAACACACAGCAGGAAACAGAAACAACAAGAGGTAGGCCAAACTGCAAGAGAAAACATTCAATAAACCCTAAACACCAGAGAATGCACCACAGCTCCCCCTCGGGTACAAGTGGACTCAACCACTCTTTCAGCAGCAGTATTTACAGTAACTAGACTTAGCAGGCTGTTGCTTCTCCAGCAGGAGCTTTATTGACAGTAAGGAGCAGGAGAGGTCATATGATACCTTGAGTCCTGTTTAAGTTCCTTAACTGTCAAAAACAGCAACTTGATTTGCACCTGGAAACTTAGACAATTAAGGTAATTCTCAGAAGAAAGCTATAATGTCCCTTTTGCTCATGGCCTACATCAGACAACAGCCTTTGGGACCAAACAAAGTTTATGGACTCTCTTCATGGGCGGTCCCACGGAGAGTGCATTATGGTAGTCTAAGTTATTGAGGCAGACTCAGCATGGATTCTGTAAGGGACGATCTTGTCTCACTAGAACTGTTAGAGTTCTTTGAGGGGGTGAACAAGCACGTGGAAAAGGGTGACCCAGCAGATGTTGTTTACCTAGACCTCCAGAAAGCTTTTGACAAAGTTCCTTGTCAAAAGCTCCTAAGTAAACTCAGCAGTCATGCGATAAGAGGACAATAAACCCTAAACACCGGAGAATGCACCACAGCTCCCCCTAGGGTAGAAGTGGACTAAACCAGATTGTACGTCACCCAGAGCCCTGCATCAGCAGGGATTGGGCATGCCATAAATCTAATAAATAATAATAATTTTAAAAGTCCTTTTGTTGATTAAAAACTGGTTAATTAACAGGAAACAGAGAGTGAGCATAAATGGCAGTTTTCACACTGGAAGGTGGTAAGCAGTGTGGTACCTCAGGGCTCAGTACCAGGTCAGGTGCTTTTTATCTTGTTCATTAATTATTTGGAGTTGGAAGGGAGGAGGAGGAGGAGAGATTGGATTTATACCCCACCCTTCACTTGGAGTCTCAGAGCGGCTTACGAACTCCTTTCCCTTCCCCTCCCCACAACAGACACCCTGTGAGGTAGGTGGGGCTGAGAGAGCCCTGTCAGAAACTGCTCTTTTTTAAGAAAAGCTGTGCCAGAACTATGGCTTGCCCAAGGTCATCCAGCAGGTGCAAGTGGAGGAGTGGGGACTCAAACCCGGTTCTCCCAGATTAGAGTCCACACACTTAACCACTACACCAAACTGGCTCCGTGAAGTGGCTAAGCAGTGAAGTGGCTAAGTTTCTGGATGACACCCAAGTTGTTCAGGGTGGTGAGAACCAAGGAGGACTGTGAGGCGTTCTAGCGGGATCTCTTGAGTCTGGGCAGGTGGGCGTCATTGTGGCAAATGAGGTTCAGTGTGGGCAAGTGCAAAGTAATGTACATTGGAGCCAAAAATCCCAACTATAAATACATATTGATGGTGTCTGAACTGGCGGAGACCGACCAGGAGAGAGAGCTTGGAATCATGGTAGATAACTCACTGAAAATGTCAACTCAGTGTGCAATGGCAATAAAAAAGGCAAATACTATGCTGGGAATTATAGGAAGGAAATTGAAAACAAGTCAGCCTCTATCATAATGCCCCTGTATAAATCTATGGCGTGGCCTCATTTGCAATACTATGAACAATTCCGGTCACTGCACCTTAAAAAAAGATATTATAGCACTGGAAAAAGTGCAGAAAAGGATGACTAAAATGATTAAGGGGATGGAACACTTTCCCTACGTAGAAAGGTTAAAGAGGTTAGGGCTCTTCAGCTTGGGGAGACGATGACTGAGGGGTGACAGGATGGAGGTTTACAAAATCATGCATGGCATAGAGAAGGTAGAGAAAGAGGTACTTTTCTCCCTTTCTCACAATACGAGAACTCGTGGGCACTCAAGGAAATTAATGAGCAGTTGGTTTAGAACAGATAAAAGGAAGTACTTCTTCACCCAAAGAGTAATTAGCATGTGGAATGGTAAAAAAGCCCAGTAGCACCTTTAAGACTAACAAACTTTATTGTAGGATAAGCTTTTGAGAAACACAGCTGTCTTCATCAGATGCATGGCGGGTATCTGACGAAGAAGGATGTGTTTCTCTAAATCTTATGCTACAATAAAGTTTGTTAGTCTTAAAGGTTCTTCTGGGCTTTTTACTATTTTGCAGCAACAGACTAACATGGCTAACTCCTCTATTTCTATAACATGTGGAATTCACTGCCACAGGAAGTGATGGCAGCTATAAGCATAGACAGCTTCAAGAGGGGATTAGATAAACATAGGGAGCAGAGGTCCATGAGTGGCTATTAGCCACAAGGTATAGATGGAACACTATGTGTGGGGCAGTGGTGCTCTGCATTCTTGGTGCTTGGGGGGCATTAGTGGGAGGGCCTCTGGAGTTCTGGCACCACTGGTGGACCTCCTGATGGTCCCTGGTTTTTGGCCACTGTGTGACCCAGAGTGTTGGACTGGATGAGCCATTGACCTGATCCAACATGGCTTCTCTTATATTCTTATGTTCAAATTTAGATGCCCCCATGACATGGGCATCCTTTTGTTTCTGTCGCAGGCACAGATCTCCTTAATTCGGTGAAAGGCACATCTGGTCATAATTGTGGTCTGAAGTTCCAACAGTGAAGAACCCCCAGATAGTCTGTCTTGATCTTGAAGAGTCTGAATGGTGAAGTCCATGTCTGCATATGTTTTTGCAACTCGTATAATAAAGGTTGAATGTTGGTTATCGGAATTAAACTGTGCCTTTGGGTTGTTTCACCCTGTTCCTTCTTACGAATACATTAGTGCATGAAATAGAAAGGTTCTTATTGGCTGTTCAGTGGAAGAAGACCGACTTAACAAAAGGCTTCCACTAGTTGGTAACGGTGCATGGTTTCATTCAAAGGAGACAGCAGGACTGATATTGGTTGTGAGAAATCTGCTAACTTCTTCCAATAATGTGATGAACACCTACCAATGTATTCTCTATCTTGTTGGATGGAGTTTCCCTCCATCCAACTTTGACCAGTCCATTAACATTCCTAGACACCTCTTTAAAGCAGCAATTGTTTCACCTTATCTCAATGAAAAGGAGGCACAGAGATTGGACGCCAACCACATATTGATAGTTTCAGGGGGTAGTCGTGTTGGTGTGCAGTAGAACATCTGGATTCAAGCCCAGTAGCACATTGGAGGCCAACAAGATTTTGTGGAGCATGAACTTTTGAGAGTCAAATTTCCCTTTGTCAGATACAGCATATTGATGGCACCTTACTCCATGTATCTCAGTGGCTTCATATAGATATTAAAGTTCAATAGCCTGGGAGATGTAATGGAACCTACAGAAACGCCACAGGACTGGAGTCTCTGGTTGGTATCCTGAAAACTTTCCAGGCCTGGACACAGGCAGTTATAGGAGTGTGCCATTGTCAACCCCGCGGGATAACAATGTGTCATTTGTCAGCGTCACCTTTGTAATTAGGAAGTTTGCATTACAAAATAGCCTTTTGAAGTGCGGTAGAGGTGGCATTGAAAATGATGTATGGATTAATTAATTTGGGCTAATGATGTTATGTGAATTGCTTGCTTAAGTCTGCTAATTATTGGTTTACCCTTTTGGTCTATTTGTACCTCTGGGGGGAAAAGCTACAGCTGTGGGCCAGAATCAGGAGAATTACATAACTAGGTGCCCAAAGACTTTTTGACCTGGGATTTTATTCAGAATCACAAATGATGTTTGAAACTGGGGAAGGTTCAAAATAGTTGGTGATATGGCAGAGGGACTTTCCTGTCAATTTAAGTTAAAAAATTAAATAAAATCAGTGGAATCTCAAGCCTAAAATAGCCATTGTGATTCTCTCCTCTGTATTTACTTATACCTTACCATATTTATGCTTTAGTACTCTGATAGCTCTAAAAGATCAACAAAGGCCCCGGTCACACGAGCCGGAAAATGCAGGGGGGGGGGAGCGCGGCTATTTGCGCCATCCCATTCTGATGCGCTATTGTGGGATCAGACGCGACGGCGGCTTCCCCGCAGCAAAGAGGATGACGGGGGAGGAAGCCGCGCGCCGGCGCAATCACACCGGGAGGCTTCCATAGGCGGCCTGTGGCAAAGCGTTTGCTAGTACATGCGATGTACTCGTTTTTTACTGCATGGCTTCGGCGGCCCTGTGGCTTGCCACGGGGTCGTCAGGGGAGTGCTATGCCTCCCAGATGTTCCCGTGTGATAGCGCCCAGATACTCCGCGGGACTCCTGTGCCTTCAGCAGGGCCAAAGTTTTATTCAGGGTATATTATATCTGAAGATTTATTTATTTTATTTATTTTATTTTATTTAGGTATTTTTACCCCGCCCTCCCCGCAAGCGGGCTCAGGGCGGCTTACAGGGGCATAAGCCCATACATAAAAACCAATAAAATCCAATAAAATCACAAATCACAATCAATAATATCCTGTTAAGAATAAAGTGCTTTAAATTTCCAAGATGGTCTCAAGTTATTACTATCGTCCGGTAAGTAGTCCGAGCCAGTCGGCTGGTCTTGCTGCCGTGTGGTTCACATGGCTGCCGGGATGCCGCGACACTTCCAGTCAGATGGTATTTCCACCGTTGGTGGTGGTGGTGAGAGCGGCGGCCCCTACATGAAAGCCTGGCGGAAGAGCTCCGTCTTGCAGGCCCTGCGGAACTGCATAAGGTCCCGCAGGGCCCTGATCTCCTCCGGGAGCTCATTCCACCAGGTAGGGGCCACCACTGAGAAGGATCTACTCCTTGTCGCGGCGTACTGTACCTCTCGGGGGCCCGGAACCACCAAACGGTTCTGGGTCCCTGACCGAAGTGCTCTTGGGGGCATATACGGGGAAAGGCGGTCCCTCAGGTAGGTCCCTCAGGTAGGTAGATGTGTGCTTGCGCACAAAAGCTTATACCTAGAATTAAACTCTGTTGGTCTTACAGGTGCCACTGGATTCAGACTTTGCTCTGCTGCTTCCGACCAACACGGCTACCCACCTGAATCAGCTCTAGTAGATGTGTATCGTTTAACCTTCCTTTGCAGTCTCTTCTAAGAAATATTTCATCAAGATTTTTCTTTATTTATAAATCAGTTTTCAACAATGCCATCCTCCCACCTCTCATCAACCCACACACTCCCACCTTGGAGATCTTGGAAAGTATCAACAAACATTGCATTAAAGAGGAAAGAATAAGTAAAGAACTGGATCAGTGGAAGTATAAGTCAGTGGAAGAGCCTGTCCAACGTTCAATCCACAGCATCTCCAGTTAAAAAGACCATGCAGTAGATGATATGAAAGACCTTTGCCTGAGACCCTGGAGAGCTGCTGCCAGTCTGAGTAGACAATACTGCACTTCACGGACCTAGTCTGGTTTAGTATAAGGCAGCTTCATGTCTTGGTAAGCGGCAATGGCTCAGTGGAACAGCCTCTACTTAGCATGCAGAAGGTTCCACGTTCAGTCCATGGCATCTCCAGTTCAAAAGACCAGGCAGTAGGTGAAGTGAAAGACCTCTGCCTGAAACCCTGGAGAGCAGCCGCCAGTCTGAGTAGACAATACTGACCTTTTTATTTATTTATTTATTTAACCTTCGATTTATATACCGATTTATAGGTCCATCAGACCTTGATGGACTGATGGTCTGATTCAGTATAGGACAGCTTCATGTGTTCATGAGAAGGGGAATGTGAGGTGAATCATATAGTTGATGATAAAGATTTAGGTTAAATTTCATGTAGTTCCAAGGACTCTGACCAAATGCTGTAACATCTGGTGCTAGCTTCTCATCTATTGCTCTCGCCTGGCTCTTCTTGAGCAGTGCATGTAAGAGTGTCCAAGGTTCGTTGCCTAGATTGCTTTTTGCTTTCTGAAGCTGCAGGATGAGGTGTCAGAATCCGCAGATATTTCATGGGGTTGGCTCCGGGCTAAACTGGTAATTTCCACCAATGCCCTCTTCCCATTGCAGACCTCCCTCATGTCATTCCTGAGGGTCTCCTATCCCCCAGAAGCAGCGTTTTGTGGAAAGCAACAGGCAGCACTAGAAGGAAGGAGGCATCCCTGTTCTGGAGGAAGTCTTATTCTCCCATTGAGAACTGAGCCTGAATCTAGCTCACGATTTCCCATGTTGATGATACGTATCGAGTGAATGATTTCAAATCTTTAACGGGGGGGGGGGATACGAATGCCTTTCAACCTCTTTTGCAAAAGGGAGCAGGAGGGCCAAACTGTCGCCTGCAGGATAAGTTCGCAACCGACCGTATGCATTTCCAACAAACTGAGTCCAGGACAATTAAAGCTATGTTTGGGGGGGGGGGGGGGGGGTTCTAGGGAATCCAGGGAATAGAATAAAACATGGGGGTCAAACATGCGTCCCGGGGGCCAGATGGGGCTCCCCCGGAAGGCCTCTATCAGGCCCGCAGTGGAACTGGCTGTCTTCTGCTTCTTCTTCCAGTTCTGCTGCTGCTGCATCATCGTAGGTTTGTTTGCAGCTTACAGATACACACCTGAACCTGAAATTAGTAAAAAATAAATAAATTAGGTCCTTAGGAATACATCTAGATCCGCTTTACTTATCATCTGCCTCCACAATACTTTATACAATTAAACGCAGGCTTCTAGATATTCAATTTCAGTGCCTGACTGAGGCAGCCAGAAAAGCCTGTTCCCAGTTCATCTGGGATTATCCCAGACACTGGGCCAGACAGCTACTTATTTTTGTTCTCTAACTGATCACCATCAAAGAAGGGCATTTATGTTAGCCAGATTTAACGTATTGCCATCGGCCATCTTCTCTGGAAGATGCCAAAAAATCCCCTATGAACTTAGGCAATGCCCCTGCGGTCAGGGAGCTATCGAATCCGTTTCCCATGTTCTTTTAAATTGTCCATTTTATACTAAGATTTGAGGAAAATTTCTGGACACCCTTCTTTTTACATGGCGTGGTCTTCCTGAGAGTATCAAGGTCCAGTTGCTACCCTCTGGGCAAAACACTTCTTATCTTATCTTTGACATGCCAATAAAGGTTGTCTGTCTGTCACACCTGAGCAGCATACTCAAGACTGCAACAGCACAGACATTTTGATGCAATAATTCAGAGCAAGGGGTGTCAGTTATCAGACACTGTTAAATAAGCCAAACACTGCAAGAGTGCTAATGTTTTAAGCATGGTTTTATTTTAAGTTAAAAAAGACCTTTTGAGTTTGTGTCCTTTATAAAGTTTATATCTCCACTACCTAGCATTACATTTGATGATGCACATGGCCTGGCCCGACAAGGTCTCATTTATGTCAGATCCAGCCCTCATAACAAATGAGTTCGACACCCCTGGAATAGAATGTAATCCAGTGGTGCTCAAACTGTGGGTCAGGTCCAAAAGTTGGTTACTACTGTGTCATCGATGGGATGTAGGCTTGCCAGTCCTGCTATGGTGGGAAGCCTCCCGCCGATGGTTGTGGTTGCCCATCACCACTTGAGAGGTGGCGGGAGAAAAATTAAAATGCTGCCTGCCTCGATGCTTGTATGTCACACCTGGGTACAACCCGGAAGTGACAACGGGTCGTTCTAGGAATGGCTGGAAGCTCTACTATACAACCTGGAAGTGACATGGTGGTATCAACGGCATTGTCGGCATCACCCCCCCCCCATGTCCTTACCCCTAACCCTCCGGCAGGCAACCATATTGGGTTTTGAGGCCACAGGAGGGAGTGGAAGAAGAAGGGTAGGCTGAGAGAGCAGACTTCAGGAGGCTCACTGGGAAATTTCAGTCTGTTTCCACATAGTGGGCCAAGAGACCATGAAATGCAGCCTTTTGCTCTGCAATGCTATCTATTTATGAATACCAAAAATGAATTCAATGTTAATCAATGTGAGATTTCTATTAGGGAGGGGGGTAGTAGCGCGAAGTCACTTTGCAAGTGGATCACAACAATAACAGCAAGTTTCCGTGCGGGGTCTGCTTCAGAAAGTTCGAGGACTGTGATGAAACGTCAGGAAAAGGATTTAATGCTTTTTTGAGATAATGTTTGCTATAATGGTTGCGTTCGAAAGGCTGGCTGCTTCATTCCCTTTAGGCCATAGCTGATAGAGTGCAGGATCTTCCAGAGCTCCTTCCATACCTGGGTTTCCACGATGAAACCAGACCAACAGCTAGGTGCTCTGCGCTCTAAGACTTCATTTTCTGTTCTTTTCGGGCGGAGGAGGAGATGTGAGTTCAGTACCATGCGATAGCTTTGCTATCGTTTCATGTAAAACTTCAGGGCTTTTGGATGCTGCGAATGTATGCATGAGCATGATTCAGTCTTAATGTGCTCAAATGACTTCAGGCAGCTGTCTGGTCAAAGATCTGAGTGGTGTCCTATTTTCCCGCTGTCTCTTGTATGAGTCAGTAGACGAGAGATCCTCTGCATCAGATTTTTCAGGGCCTTACCGAGTGCTGCTATTTGCGCCGTGTATAGTCTGAATGTCCTCATTCAGCCCTGGCTTTACAATGTGGGTTGCTGGTTTGGTTCTGTGTGATCTTCTGTAGTACGTTGAGGCATGTACCAGTTCACAAAAGTACAGCAAGGCAGATCAGAGTAGTAGTCGGAAGAACAAGAGACAACCTTTTCCTGTGGCACCTTATGTTTGACACCCCTGGTCTTAGAGGTCCCACTGGACTCAAACTTCATTCTACTTCTTTTAAAGCCCATCTGTGCTTGTGGCCATCACTGTCAATGCACAACAAAACCTCCATAAAAGCTAATAAATAAATATAGATGGCTCTGAGGCCATACTCTACTGGACATATGTTTCAAAGCATGTATGCTTTTATCTTTGTGGACACGGCTTGTGGACTTCTGGAGAACCTCATTCGTAAAGTGATTTAGGAAGTACCATAAAATGTAACAGCTGGATTCAAGTACGGTTGCACTTTGGAGACCAACACTGCTTCTGTGGGTATGAGCTTTTGAGAGTCAAAGCTCCCATTGTCGGCTGGTCTACTGCAGACCAACACGGCTACCCTCCTTGCCTTAAAAACCCTGTGCTGGGGTCACCATAAGTCTTGGATGGGAGACCACCAAAGAAGACTCCACAGAGGAAGGCAATGGCAAACCACCTCTGCTTCTCACTTGCCTTGAGAGCCCCTTGCTGGGGTCACCATAAGTCTTGGATGGGAGACCACCAAGGAAGGCTCTGCAGAGGAAGGCAATGGCCAACCCCCTCTGCTTCTCACTTGCCTTGAAAGCCCCTTGCTGGGGTCACCATAAGTCTTGGAGGGGGGAACCACCAAGGAAGGCTCTGCAGAGGAAGGCAATGGCCAACCCCCTCTGCTTCTCATTTGCCTTGAAAGCCCCTTGCTGGGGCTGCCAGAAGTCTTGGATGGGAGACCACCAAGGAAGATTCTGCAGAGGAAGGTAATGGCCAACCCCCTCTGCTTCTCACTTGCCTTGAGAGCCCCTTGCTGGGGTCACCATAAGTCTTGGATGGGAGACCACCAAGGAAGGCTCTGCAGAGGAAGGCAATGGCCAACCCCCTCTGCTTCTTACTTGCCTTGAAAGCCCCTTGCTGGGGTCACCATAAGTCTTGGAGGGGGGACCACCAAGGAAGACTTTGAAGAGGAAGGCAATGGCCAACCCCCTCTGCTTCTCACTTGCCTTGAAAGCCCCTTGCTGGAGTCACCATAAGTCTTGGATGGGGGACCACCAAGGAAGACTCTGAAGAGGAAGGCAATGACCAACCCCCTCTGCTTCTCACTTGCCTTGAAAGCCCCTTGCTGGGGTCACCATAAGTCTTGGAGGGGGGACCACCAAGGACGACTCTGAAGAGGAAGGCAATGGCCAACCCCCTCTGCTTCTCACTTGCCTTGAAAGACCCTTGCTGGGGCTGCTATAACGCAGTGTGTGTGTGTGTGGGTAAATTAAACTCTTTGAAACAAACTTGATTCCCAAGAGGCAAATGCAAAACCATGTTAAGTAATAAGACAGAGAGAGAAAAGGCGGAGCTGGAAGCGATACTGTATTTTATGCAAATCAGAGAAAGAGAGATTTCAGCTGCGGTTCTAAATTAGATGGAGAGTCAATGAGGCAAAGAGTTACAGAATGGATCTGCCAGATGGCAGGAGCTACACAGTACCCAGAACAGTCTTGCACCAAGAGTGGTGAAACGGGATAAAAGGGACCTACGAAAAAGAAGCTGGGAGGCAAAGGCTGGTTCAAAGATGTAAATGATAGCAAAGCTGTCTCATGGTACTGAACTCAGTCGTTGTCCCCCCCAAAAAAGAACGATTATTTTTTAATTCAAAATATAAACAAAAGCAATTGGCCTTCAAGCAACTTGTATGTTTGGAAAATGTAAGGTACTCCCCCTTTTATGGTATCCCTTGGAAAAAACCTAGTCTTGCATTATGATGAAATACATTTCTTGGGGGCGGGGGGGGTTGTGCGTTTCCCAGTAAATCAATTGCTTTCACTGCTATGAATCCATTGCTTTTGTTTATATTTTGAATTTAAAAAATAATACCGTTAGTTGGGTTTGCCGGTGTCCTTTATAAAGTTTCTATCTCCTGTACCTGGCATTACCTTTTATGGCACACGTGGCCAGGCCGACAAAGTGACATTTATGTCAGATCCAGCCTTCATAAACAAATGAGTTTGACACCTCTGTTAAAGACCAACGAAGTGTTATTCTACGTATAGGCTTCCGTGCGCTTGTGCACTTCTTCAGACACCTGAAGCTTACACCCAGAATAAAACTGGGTCTTAAAGGTCCCACTGGACTCAAACTTTGTTGTGCTGCTTCAGACCAACATGGCTACCCAGCTGAATCTTTGGCCTCAGTGAGTCCTCGGGTCAGTGTGGAGAGGCAGGCGATGGCAAACCGTCTCTGTCAGCCGCTGGCCTTGAAAACCGCAAGGGGCCGCAATGTCAGCTCGGACCTGATGACACTTTCCGCCACCAATCTCATTCTGAATGCCACCTCTCTCTTAATTGACCGTATCGGGTTCAGACTCTTCCCAGGAAACCACAATCTTGTTTTTAAAAAGGGAAATAGTAGCTTTCGGGTTGCTTGCAGACAGCATTTTCAGAAAGCGTTCAGTAGCCCCTTACGAACCCACCTGGGTGAGTGATGTTAATAATTGATGGCTAGCATAAAAGAAATGATATTATTAAAAATTGAACACTGCTGGCAAGATCTTTGGAAATTGTTACGGTGCGGAGCAGATCGGTGTAAGCAGCGAGACCGAGCCGCGGTAGGGTGGCCGGCATGCGGCTGCGTATATTTGAAGTGATGGGGGAGCTTGTCAAATGCAAACAAGTGAAATGTAGCTTAATATTTTATCAGCGAGGCCTTGCCTTTACATGTGTCTGTATTCAGCGTTGTGTTTTCTCCTGCCACAATGAGTTGCCAGGCCCACCGTGAGATTCCACCAAGTGGCTGTCTTTGCTTCTCTGCACAATGCCATTGGTAGTCTACAAGCATGCTCGTCTTCTCCCACACCGCTTGCCACTGTTGCGGCATACTGTGCTCCATCAGAATACATCAGAGAGCGCTCAAGCTTCACCGGCTGTGCCTGTTGCCTTGCTAGACATTGTACTGATCTAACTCATCCGGCTTTGAAGACAAGACATAATGTGGTGGTTTGGGCCGTGAAAAATGTCAGAGGATTCTCAGTACCTGTTTCCAGGTACAATTCAAAATAGGTAAAGGTAAAGGTTTCTCTTGCTCGAAAGCCAGTCGAATCCGACTCTAGGGATGCAGTGCTCATCTCCGTTTCAAAGCCGAAGAGCCAGCATTGTCCGAAGACATTTCCGTGGTCACGTGGCCGGCATGACTAGACACCGAGGCGCACGGAAAGCTGTTATCTTCCCACCAAAGCGGTACCTATTTATCTACTTGCGATTTCTTGCTTTCGAACTGCTAGGTTGGCAGGAGCTGGGGCCAGAGACGGGAACTCACTCCGTCACGCGGCACTCGGGTCTCGAACTGCCGAACTACCGACCTTCAGGTCTGCAGTTCAGCATCTTAACCACTTGAGCCACCGCAGCCCCCAATTCAAAATACAAGTACCAATAAATAACTTTACAAGGAGTTTCTTCACTTTCAAATTCAAGCAGCCAAGAAGAAGGAATAGTTGTCTGCCTGTCTGTCTGTCTGTTTGTCTACCACCATCCTCATCTATCATCTGCCTGTCAGGGATGCCAGCTCTGGGTTGGGAATTTCCTAGAGATTTGGAGGGGGGAGCCTGGGGGGGCAGATTATGGGGAGTGGGAGGGACCTCAGCAGGAGGCATTTTCTCCAGGGAAACTGATTTCTGTTGCCTGGAGATCAGTTGTAGTTCCAGGAGATCTCCAGCCACCAACTGGCAACCCTACTATCTATCTAGGTAGTGAGAAAATTAATATGCTGCCTCTCCAGAGACTTGTTTAAGGTAGTTCGCAGAATTTTTTTTTTAAAAAAAATAAGGACAAATGCATAAGAATTGCAATAAAAACACACTCCCCAGACAGCATAAAACAATGTCTTGATACATTTACTTCCCTGTCAGAGGAAGGCATCATCTCTCTGCCCCCCCAATCTGCACTTATTTTTTGTGCCTGTCGCACCGCATGTGCTCTCTAGGGTTGCCAGGTCTCTACCTCTTCCTGGTGGGGTGGCTCCAGGCTCCTCTCCTGGAAGTTCCTGCACGTGTGCCACCATGACATCACCCACAAGGAGGGGTCATTTCCTGTGGGAGCGCACAGGAGCGGAGCTCCGGCAGTAAAGAGCCCAGGGGGTGGGCACATGCAACAAGCCCCACCCTCTGCTCCCAGCATTCCTCAGTCAGAGCAAGAAGCAACCAGGTAAATTGCAGAGCTCCCCCCGGTCCAAAACAGTCCAGTGGTACCTTTAAGACCAAGTTTTATTCAGGTACAAGCTCTCCCTCTTCTGCGAGGACAGATCTGCACATTCCCCCCCCCCCACTAGCTAGCAATCCAAAACAGCCCAGTGGAGTCCCAGCAGTGGGTGTTGCCTTCTGACACACTTCTGGTAATGTCAGGGGGTGGGGCACATGCAAATAATTTATGCTAATAAGTTATGCTAATGAGCTCCTGCACCTCTTTTTCTATGAAATGACCCCGGCCCACAAGTGATGTCATTGCGCTAGGCACCTCGTGGGGGGGAACCATAGAGTTCTTGGTTGAATGCTAGAGCATCCCCCCCCCGCAACGTGCCCAGTGTGATGACATCACCTCTGGGTGACGTCATCGCATCTGGCACGTCAGAGCTGCAGAGCTCTTGGGGGGGTGTATGTTTCTCCCTGCCGGCCAACTGGCCGGGGAGCAGATCGGAGGAGCCAAATCGGGGGGAAACCCACCCCCATTGGGGGGATGGCAACCCTAGTGCTCTCCCAATTTTATTTTAGTTTTAGGCGTTTTTTAAATTCTTATTGCTATTGTTGACTCTCTGGAGCTGATCTTGTATTGAAATAAACTTTGACTGACTGACTGACTGACATAAAACAATTTTCAGCAAACTAAAATCAGCCTTCAGTCAGAAGCAGACCATAAAAATAGCTAAAAAGATGGAACCCCTTAGGTAAAAGTCTAGGTAGAAAGAAATGTTTTGGCCTGATACCTAAAGCCAGTTTGGCATAGTGGTTAAGTGCGCGGACTCTAATCTGGGAGAACCAGGTCCGATTCCCCACTCCTCCACTTGCAGCTGCTGGATGACCTTGGGCAAGCCATAGTTCTTTCAGAGCTGTTCTTGAAAGAGCAGTTCTTGAAGGAGTTCTCTCAGCCCCACCTACCTCACAGGGTGTCTGTCGTGAAGAGGGGAAGGGAAAGGAGTTTGTAAGCTGCTCTGAGACTCCGAGTGAAGGGCGGGGTATAAATCCAATCTCCTCCTCCTCCTCCTCCTCCTCCTCCTCCCTCTCTTTTTTCTCCTCCTCCTCCTCCTCCTCCTCCTCCTCCTCTTCTTCTTCTAAAAGCAGTAAGATAAGCATCAGGTGGACCTCAAGGAGAAGGTTAAATCTCCCCCCCCCCACTGTACAGGTGTTCAAGATGGGTAACACTGGATTAACAGTGCAATCCTAAACTAAGCGTAACTGCTTAGGATGGCCCTGTCAAATACCCATCACACCGAGGTATCTCCTCCACAACATGTTCAGTCCGGAACTAGAAGACCCTGTAGTGTTAAGTCTATTGACTGCTGCGTGTTCCTCTTTATAGTTGCAAGTCTGAAACATCAAACCAGCCAACTAAGCTTTTTGATGTTTGTTGGAGCAGAGTATGAGTTCTTTTGTGCTCTGGTGGCAAGCAACAGAGAATGCTGCTGATCTGGAGAGCAGCGAGTCACATTTGAAGCTCTGGAGACAGCGAGACCAGAGTTAAGGCAAGGTCAGCGAGGAATGCGTAGAGAGGACAGCTGGTCCGTGGAAATTTTCAAAGACGATAGCCAAGATAAATCCTGTGTCTGGTACGAAATCGCATAAAAAGTGGCAGGGTTTAAACCAATGTAAGCAAGTCGTTAAAGGTAACTTGTTAGAATTCGGAGAAGGATAGCTAGAGGGAGATGTTAAAGGGGTAGGCGGAATCCTTATGTATTTCCGAGGAATATGGCATGGTAAGTTTTAGGATGAGACGCTTAGCTAAAAGAAGTGGAGAGGACCACGGCTCAGTGGTAGAGCATCCGCTTGGCACACAGAAGGTCTCAGGTTCAGTCCCCAGCACCTCTAGTTAAAAGGACTGGGTGGTAGATGATGTGAAAGACCTCTCTCTGACGACCCAGACAGATGCTGCCGGGCTGAGTAGACAGTGCTATCTTGATGGTGCAGAAAAGAGCAACTCGAATGATAAAAGGGTTGGAACACTTTCCCTATGAGGAAAGGTTAAGGCGCTTAGGGCTCTTTAGCTTGGAGAAACGACGACCGAGGGGTGACATGATTGAGGTTTATAAGATTACGCATGGGAAAGAGCAGGTAGAGAAAGAGGTACTTTTCTCCCTTTCTCACAATACAAGAACCCGTGGACACTCCATGAAATTGCTGAGCGGTCGGGTTAGAACGGATAAAAGGAAGTACTTCTTCACCCAAAGAGTGATTAACACTTGGAATTCACTGCCACAGGAGGTGGTGGCGGCTACAAGCATGGACAGCTTCAAAAGGGAATTGGATAAGCATCTGGAGCAGAGGTCCAACAGTGGCTATTAGTCACAAGGTATAGATAGGGACTCTGGGGCAAGTGATGCTCTGTCATCTTGGTGCTTGGGGGGGGGTCAACAGTGGGAGGGCTTCTAATGTTCTGGCCCCACTGGTGGACCTCCTGATGGCACTGGTATTTCTGGCCACTGTGGGATACAGAGTGTTGGACTGGATGGGCCTTTGGCCTGATCCAACATTGGCATCTCTTATGTTCTTATGTTCTTATGATGGACCAGTGGTCTATACAGTATAAGGCAGCTTCATGTGCCCACGTGTCCAAGAACTGAAAATCCACACTATCCATAGGGTATCTCCAACTCAGAGCTGTTAATGCCAGTCACTGTTCTCTGTGGCTGTGAATATAAGAAGAGCCCTGCTGGATCGGACCAGTGGTTCATCTAGTCCACCATCTCACACAGTGGCCAACCAGTTCCTCTGGAGGTGCAACAACAGAACATAAAAGGCCCAAGCCTTCCCCTGATATTGACTCCTGGCACTGGGATTCAGTGGTTTACTGCCTCTGAATGTGGAGTTTCCATTTAGTCCCCATGGCTAGTAGCCAGTGAGAGATCTATCTGCCATGAACCTGTCTAAGCTCTCTGTAAGGCTATTTATTCCTGTGGCCGTTACTATGTCCTCTGGCAGTGAATTCCGCGTTTTAATCACTCTCTCTTTACAGAAGTATTTCCTTTTGTCCATCCTTAATCTACTGCCCATTGACTTCAATGAATTCCCCCGAGTTCTAGTATTTTGGGAGAGGGAGAAATATTTCTTTGTCAACTCTCTTCACCCTGTGCATCATTTCAAAAACATCTATCATGCTCCCCTGTAGCCTTTCCAGTTTGGTGTAGTGGTTAAGTGCGTGGACTCTAATCTAAGAGAACCGGGTTTGATTCCCTCCCTCCTCCACTTGCACCTGCTGGATGACCTTGGGCAAGCCATAGTTCTGTCAGAGCTGGTCTTGAAAAAAGAGCAGTTTCTGTCAGCTCTCTCAGCCCCACCCACCTCACAGGGTGTCTGTTGTGGGGAGGGGGAGGGAAAGGAGTTTGTAAGCCGCTCTGAGACTCCTTTGGGTAGTGAAGGACAGGGTATAAATCCAATCTCCTCCTCTTCTCCTCCTCCTCCTCCTCCGTCTCCTTCCTCTTCTTCTTCTCCTTCTCCTCCTTCTCCTCCTCCTTCTTCTCCTTCTTCTTCTTCCTTCTCATAGTGAAGGTGCTCCAGCTCCCCTAATGATCTTGTTTGCCCTCCTCTGTATTTCTTGCAGCTCTGCAGTGTCTTTTTTGAGGTCCTCCACACAGTATTCCCAGTGAGGCCACACCATTGATCTATGCAGGTGCTTTATAGTGTCAGCTGTTTTATTTTCAGTCTCCTTCGTAATAATTCCTAACGTAGAGTCTGCCTTTTTCACTGCTGCTGGGTTGACACTTCCATTGAGCTATCTACTATGACCCCAAGATCTTTCCTCCCTCTCGGTCTCAGCAAGTTCCGACTCAGACTTCATTAGCCGGTACTTGAAGCTGGGATTTTTTTGGTCCCAGTGTCCACCACCGTACACTTACCAACATTGAAATTAGTTTGCTACATTGTCGCACACTCACCCAATTTCCGGAGGTCCTCCTGGGGCTCTTCACAGTCATCCTTGATTTTCACCATCCTGTATACTTTTGTGTCATCTGCAAACTTGGCCACTACACTTCTCACCCCAAGTTCCGGATCATTTCTTACAAACGAAATAGTACTGACCCTAACTAGGGGAATCAGATAAGCATATGGAGCAGAGGTCCATCAGTGGCTATTAGCCACAACGTATAGATAGGAACTCTCGGTCTGGGGCAAGGGATGCTCTGTATTCTTGGTGCTGGGGGGGGGGCAACAGTGGGAGGGCTTCTAGTGTTCTGGCCCCAAGGATGGACCTCCTGATGGCACCTGGTATGTTTGGCCACTGTGTGACAGAGCGTTGGACTGGATGGGCCATTGGCCTGATCCAACATTGGCTTCTCTTATGTTCTTATAAGAGGGAATTAGATAAACATACGGAGCAGAGGTCCATCAGTGGCTCTTAGCCACAAGGTATGGATAGGAACTCTCAGGCTGGGGCAAGGGTTGCTCTGTATTCTTGGTGCTTGGGGGGGGGCAACAGTGGAGGGCTTCTAGTGTCCTGGCCCCACTGCTGGATTTCCTGATGGCACCTGGTATTTTTAGCCACTGTGCGACAGAGTGTTGGACTGGATGGGCCATTGGCCTGATCCAACATTGGCTTCTCTTATGTTCTTAATACTGATCCTTGTCGGGACCTTTATGCTTACTTTGTGAGATGCCATCCTTTGTGAGGGCTGTCCATTTATGCCTACTCTTTGCAACTTGTCAAACGGGAGGCATGCCCCACAAAAAGCTGCCGCCCCCCTCCCCTTCTGTGGTATTAAAAGGGCCCTCCAGCTGATTGGCGGGAGCACGTGGCCCCCTGATCAGCTGGAGGGCCCTTTAAATCTTGCAACCGCCCCCCTCCCTCCCCTCCTCCAAGATTTAAATTTAAATTAAAAAAAAAACACAAAAGAAAATTTAGTAGAGCAAAATCTGTGCCCGTTGTTATGAGCTCTGTTTGTTCTCTCATCCTTGCCGTGCAAGACCTCATCAGTACGTTTTACCATGTAATTTATGTCCCGGCTGCGCAGATGAGTGACTGGAAAGTGCAAGTAGTTACGGCGCCATAAATCCAAAAGTTACAGTGGCGAGAGCATTGTTATGCATACTGGGAACTGATCTTTGGAGTGCCGCGGCAGATACTATGTAAATAACATTTATTTCTCTGAATGTGACAAACATTTGACATGTTCAGTAAATTAGTTTAATTAAAATCCAGAGTGAATTATGATGGGTGAGCAACCCTGTTTTCCAGCCACTCGTGGGAACAAAGGAAAGTTTAATTTTCTGCAGAAAAATAGGATGAGTAAACCCCATAGAACATATCAGGAGTCTTGCAGGTACTTCCTTGTGAGGCACTGATCATACAAATTAAAGTCTGCAGCTTTTAAGGGACCCCAGAAAGGAGTAAAAAAACCCCAACAACACTACAAAGAATTTGTAGGAGTTGCAACTGAAGTAGTCGGGTAGGTTTGCTCCAAAGTACGGTATTGGGGGAAATTAAAGGATCGATTTAGGTGGGTAGCCGTGTTGGTCCGAAGCAACGGAACAAAGTTCGAGTCCAGTGGCACCTTTAAGACCAACAACGTTTAATTCAAGGTATAAGCTTTCATGTGCATGTATATGAAGAACTGTGCATGCACGTGAAAGCTTATACCCAGAAACAGGGGTCATTTCCTGCAGGAGCGCACAGGAGCGGAGCTCCGGCAGTAAAGAGCCCAGGGGGCGGGCACATGCAACAAGCCCCACCCTCTGCTCCCAGCAGCCCTCAGTCAGAGCAAGAAGCAGCCAGGTAAGCTGCAGAGCCCCCCGCCCCCCCCATCCAAAACAGTCCAGTGGCACCTTTGAGACCAAGTTTTATTCAGGTACAAGCTCTCCCTCCTCTGCGAGGACAGATCTGTACGTCCTGTCCCCCCCAATAGCTAGCAATCCAAAACAGTCCAGTGGAGCCTGAGCGGTGGGTGTTGCCTTCTGACACACTTCCAGTGATGTCAGGGGTTGTGGCATATGCAAATAAGGCCACAACCTTAGGAGCTCCAGCACCTCTTTTTCTACGAAATGACCCCTGCCCAGAAATAAACTTTGTTGGTCTTAAAGGTGCCCCTGGACTCCGACTTTGTTCAGTTAAAGGATCGGTTAATGATCCTGCAGCTTTGCTTTGAGTTGCGGTGTGCTTTCCGTAGGCAGCATTATCCTTCTGCATTGTCATTGCTTTGGGTCGCCCTCCCCTTCCTTTCCACATGTGTTTCCCTCCCTCTGGGACTACTAGAGAGAGCAAAACACATTGGGTGGGGGTGGGGGGAACCCTAAAGCAACAGGGACAAGCAAGTGGCAAAAACGACAGTGCGGAAGTAAGCATAATAGACATACAGTTCCCTTGTCTTAATATTAGGATACTAATCCCATGGGAGAGAAATGAGAGAACACAGGCAAAATCCTCTCCCCTTCGTCCAAGGTCTGATAGAAGTATTAATATGTATACTTCATTCGGCTATGTTTGAGTGTTAATTTAAGAGTTTTCCCCCCACTCCCTATTTTCATAACACCCCTTCCAAAGCATAGAAATTATGGGTTTAAAATAAAAACAACCCTGGTATTTAGAATTAAGACAATGAGTGATAATGTTATCCCGTGGTGGTAGGAAGTGCCGTCAATTCACAGCTGGTTTAGGACAAGCCCACAGGGCTTTCAAGGCAAGAGAAGTTCAGAGGTGGCTTTGCCATTGCCTGCCTCTGGGTAGCGACCCTGGACTTCCTTGGAGGTCTCCCATCCAGACTGCTGTAGTGGTTAAGTGCACGGACTCTAATCTGGGAGAACCAAGTTTGATTCCCCACTCCTCCACTTGCAGCTGCTGCAAGTTTGGTGTGCCACAAGTTTGATGTGAGAGCCAGTTTGGTGTAGTGGTTAAGTGCGCGGACTCTAATCTGGGAGAGCCGGGTTTGATTCCCCACTCCTCCACTTGCACCTGGCTCGATGACCGTGGGCAAGCCATAGTTCTGATAAGAGCTGTTCTTGAAAAAAAGCAGTTTCTGTCAGACCTCTCTCAGCCCAACCTACCTCACAGGGTGTCTGTTGTGGGGAGGGGAAGGGAAAGGAGTTTGTAAGCTGCTCTGAGGCACCTTTGGGTAGTGAAGGGCGGGGTATAAATCCAATCTCCTCCTCCTCCTCCTCTTCTTCTGTTCTTTTTCAAGGACAGCTCTTGTCAGAACTACGGCTTGCCCAAGGTCATCCAGCAGGTGCAAGTGGAGGAGTGGGGAATCAAACCCGGTTCTCCCAGATTAGAGTCCGCGCACTTAACCACTACACCAAAGAAAAGAGTAGCAAAGTCAAGGAGGCCTCTTCGACAACCGTTTTGACCTAATAGAAGCGACTCTTTCACCTTTTGGCAGTGCTCAGGCTTCCCTGGCACATGGTTTGACTGGGCTAACTTCTGTACCCAGGCCTGAGAGTATAATTAAATTCTTACAGAAGAATTTGTCAGTGTTAGCTGACTCATTCATATGCCTAGAGGTTAAGCTCTAGCATTGTATGTATGTGTCCTGTGTAAATGGAGGTCCTTGAAATACTCCTGCTGGAGGGTTGTGGGGTTATTTATGAGAACAAGATTACAATTTGCAATTGTTAGCCGAGAACCTTGTTTTTGCCACA
The DNA here is from genome assembly GCF_001447785.1 of Gekko japonicus. Taxonomy (NCBI): domain Eukaryota; kingdom Metazoa; phylum Chordata; class Lepidosauria; order Squamata; family Gekkonidae; genus Gekko; species Gekko japonicus. The sequence continues at coordinate 14,922 of NW_015170965.1, read as the reverse complement.
GGCTGCACAAATAAGCGGCCGGGTCTTAACAGGGGCAGGTTGTGCAGGACAGACATAACACGAATTGAATTGACTTTTAGTAACGATGCCAAAGCTTCACTTCATTTTCTGTTAGGCAGAAAAACAGGATTAGTATGTCTGGTACATGGTCCTGTTTTCTGTCACATCCAGATGTGCTCCCCCCTTCCCTCTTCTCTACCATCCAAAACAATCAGTCACTGGGAAACGCAAGTACCGTGCGTACATGCTTGCGATGTCCTTTCCCAGCGAAGCCATCCATGCATTGCGGTTCCAGCTGTCTTATGCAGTAGCACCAGCCGGGACCGATTGGAAGCATGTTGGGCTTGCAGGGATAGTCGGTTCCAAAAGGGAAGAACCATCTTACCCATCCACCGGGAGGAGAATTAACAGCTGTTGGGAAACGGCCTTGCCTAATTCCTGGAAAGACCGTTATCCTAACTGCCAGCTGTTCTGGCAACAGCTGCCAAAGACTGGGGGGAGCATTTTGTCTAGGACTGAGCCAGTCTGGTGTAGCGGTTAAGTGCGCGGACTCTGATCTGGGAGAACTGGGTTTGATTCCCCACTCCTCCACTTGCAGCTGCCAGTGGGACCTTGGGCAAGCCATAGTTCTGGCACAGCTGTCAATTAGAAAGAGCAGTTTCTCTCAGAGCTCTCTCAGCCCCACCTACCTCACAGGGTGTCTGTGGTGGGGAGGGGAAGGGAAAGGAGTTTGTAAACCGCTCTGAGACTCCCTTGGGTAGTGAAGGGCGGGGTATAAATCCGATCTCCTCCTCCTCCTCCTCCTCCTCCTCCTCCTCCT
>NW_015170965.1:7769-14077 GCF_001447785.1 Gekko japonicus | reverse complement strand
TCCTCCTCCTCCTCCTCCTCCTCCTCCTTGGCACCCATTCCCAGTCTGTGAAATGGGAGCAATAAGGACGTGCATCACACAGTCGATGCAGGAATGAATAAGGTATAGACTGTAAGGCCCTAGCATGCTGGAGGCATAAGCAGAGTGTTCTAGAAGTGACTGCCGTACCGTTATTTGGTTAGGTGCTTTGAAAGCACACTGAGGATTTTAGGCTTATTTACCCAGCTTTAAAAAGAATCAGCTTCATCTCTAAATAGGAGAAGGACAGATTTGATAGTCCGTTTCTCTTTCTCCCCATTTGATGGTGCTGAAAAGATCGCTGTGTAGAGGGAGCGCAAATGGCGGTGGATTTAAGCTCTGTAGATTTTAAAATACTCGAGTTCTGCATACAAAGAAACTTGCTCCTTTGAACTTTCGTCTCAGTCGCCTAGAAATTCCTCATCATTGTCATGTGCAGTCAAGAATGGGCTAGCTCATCAAGAAGAATAAGCTATTCAGGAGCTTAATTTCACAGAAAGCGATTAAACGGGCAGGGCTAGGAGAGGCCTGGATTATACGTGGCTAAGTATTGCAGCTCACATCCGATACGTGGCACCTAGGTAGTGCAAATTAAGGGCCATTGGCAAAGGGGAAACTTCCATGCGACTAATCCCCCACCCCCCAACACGGCACACACACTTTTACTTAGCAAATTTTAATGGTGTAACCCTCACCGGGTAAGACTTGATCCCCTCTCCTAGCTCCATCCATCGAGGCACTTAACTCCAAAGGAGGCTGCTAACAGCCGGAAGACAGGGGAGCGAAAATCTGCTGGCAGTTTCCTTTCTACGGCAAAATTCTGAACACGGAAAGCCCAGCTGTAAAGATGAGCAGGCCGAGGGTGGTAGGGTGCTACGCGGGGCACTTTGTAAAACGGCTGTGTGCATTAAAAAACCCAACGAAGATGTGAACCCAGGAGGGGCCAATGAATAATGATACAGAGTAACGCGATGTTGAGTATCTAATGGCTTAGAAGATCAAAGATGGGAGGCCGTAGGGAAACGCGCTTGCAGATTTGCCGTACGTCAGGCAGAGGGGAGCTGGGCAAAATCCTTCGGTGTGCGGTCTTTTTTAGAAGGCACAAGGCTTTTGAAGACGGTGAAGAGTGAACGACCACTTGCCCGTTTTTACAGGGAGGGGGAGTAGGAGTGGGAACCCACCCAGCCCAGGGCTGACAATCCCCGGGGATGCTTCTGCTCCTTGCGTTCTTTCAAAATGAACCTGCCCGAGGATGGGCAGCCGTCAAGAGGAGGAGGAAGGGTTTGCTTTGGTATCCTTCTCTGGCGCTGTATAAAGCAGGATTGTTTTTTTCCAAGGTGTTAACGGTGGGATTTCTGACATCATCTGTGTTTAGTCTTGAAGCTCGATACGGAAGACCAACAGGGACTCTGAAGAGCGTGAACGTCTGTGGGTTGGTGATGGACATTTTTTGTCAGTTGGAGAAGACGTAGATGAGAGTCCGGTAGCCGACAAAAAGAGAAGCATTGATTGGAGATTACAACACAAGACTGCTGAAACTGAGTTCATTCACAAATTCAGGACAATGGACATTCCTGCCCCTGGGCTGAATAGGAACGCACGACTCTTATCTCACTAGAGATGCTTATTTTCTGCCCATGAGCATTTCTCCTCTGCTCTAATCAAGCTGATTATATTTTGCATAGTACCTCTGCATCCTGACACCCTTCTTTGCTACACCTACGGTTGCCAGCCCTGGGTTGGGAAATACCTAGAGATTTTGGGGGTGGAGCCTGGGTAAAGTGGGGTTTGGGGAGGGGAAGAGACCTCAGTGGGGTACAATGCCATAAAACCCACCCCCCCAAAGCAGCCATTTTATCCAGGGGAACTGATCTTGGTTGTCCAGAGATCAATTGCGATAGTGGGGGTGTGTGTTTCTCCAGGTGTCACCTGGAGGTTGACAACCCTAGCAAGACCCCTCCCGCCTTCAGACTGGGATATAAAGACACAGGGATCTCCGTTCCTACTTATGTCTGTCGAAGGGAGCTTTGACTCTCAAAATCTGATACCCCTTCACCCCGTGCGCATTTCCTGTGCTCCGCCCCCGCCCCCTTCATATCGTAGGACGCTCTCCCGCCGTCTGGGGTGGGGCTTTCCTGTCGGACGTGACGCTGAGCCGCGGGCCTGTTGAAGCTGCAGACTTCCTCCTGTGCTTGGCCGTCTCTCCCCCTTGAGGCCGCACTCGCCAGCTCCTTGCTCTTTGCCGTGGCTCCATACACCAGACAGACCCCTCCTCGGGGGCCTCACGGTTGTTGACATGCTCTCCCGGGTAGGTGTAGTGGCTTTGGGGGGTTCGGGGGTGGGGGTTTGGTCTGGCTCCAGGACCGGGGAACCGGGACAGCACGCCATCGTGAGTAACTAAGAACTATCGCTAGCACCTTATGTTTTTATGATCTTATTGTATTGAATTGTTTTGAATGTTTTAATGTGGTTTTAATGGTCATTTGTACCAATTTACGTGAGCCTGCTTGCGGGGAGGGCGGGATGCAAGTCAAATAAATAAATAAACAATAAACCCCACTCTCACCCAGCTCCACCCCAAATCTCCAGGAATTTCCCAACCCAAAGTTGGCTACCCTACCAAATATCTTGCCCCTTTGAGGCAGACTCTCAAGTATTTAGGCCAGAAGACTATCTCAACCGTACACCTTTGGAAACTGCTTGAGTGGTCAAACAGCCAGGGGAAAAGCAAAAAGATGCCACTTGACCACCCTCTCCCATGTCTCATTAAAAGGAGCTTCCTCCAACTAAAAGGTTTCAGGTGGGTAGACACCTTAGCCTGCAACAGAAGAGCAAGATACAAGCCCAGTACATCAGAACGTAAGAGAAGCCATGTCTGATCAGACCAATGGCCCATCCAGTCCAACATTATGGTTCACACTGTGCCCCAAACACAGGTGCCATCAGGAGGTCCACCAGCAGGGTCAGAACTCCAGAAGCCCTCCCACTGTTGCCCCCCCAAGCACCAAGAATACAGAGCATCACTGCCCCAGACAGAGCGTTCCATCTATACCTTGTGGCTAATAGCCACTCATGGACCTCTGCTCCATATGTTTTCCCAATCCCCTCTTGAAGCTGTCTGTGCTTATAGCAGCCACCACTTCTTGCAGCTGTGAATTCCACATATTAATTACTCTTTGGGTAAAGAAGTATTACTTTAATCAGTTCTAAGCTCACAGCTCCGTAATTTCACTGAGTGCCTACAAGTTCTTATACTGTGAGAAAGGGGGAAAGTACTTCTTTCTCAACCTTCTCTATCCCATGCATAAATTGGGTAAACTCTCTATCCTGTCACCCCTCAATCATCATTTCTCCAAGCTAAAGAGCCCTAACCTCTTTAACCTGTCTCCACGGGGAAGGTGTTCTGTACTCTTAATCGTTTTAGTTGCCCTCTTCTGCACTTTAGTGGCATATTAAAGGCATATTAAAGGCCAACAAGATTTCTTTTAATGAGACATGGGAGAGGGTGGTCAAGTGGCATCTTTTTGCTTTTCCCCTGGCTGTTTGACCACTCAAGCAGTTTCCAAAAGTGTACGGTTGAGATAGTCTTCTGGCCTAAATACTTGAGAGTTTGCCTCAAAGGGGCAAGATATTTGGTAGGGTAGCCAACTTTGGGTTGGGAAATTCCTGGAGATTTGGGGTGGAGCTGGGTGAGAGTGGGGTTTATTGTTTATTTATTTATTTGACTTGCATCCCGCCCTCCCCGCAAGCAGGCTCACGTAAATTGGTACAAATGACCATTAAAACCACATTAAAACATTCAAAACAATTCAATACAATAAGATCATAAAAACATAAGGTGCTAGCGATAGTTCTTAGTTACTCACGATGGCGTGCTGTCCCGGTTCCCCGGTCCTGGAGCCAGACCAAACCCCCACCCCCGAACCCCCCAAAGCCACTACACCTACCCGGGAGAGCATGTCAACAACCGTGAGGCCCCCGAGGAGGGGTCTGTCTGGTGTATGGAGCCACGGCAAAGAGCAAGGAGCTGGCGAGTGCGGCCTCAAGGGGGAGAGACGGCCAAGCACAGGAGGAGGTCTGCAGCTTCAACAGGCCCGCGGCTCAGCGTCACGTCCGACAGGAAAGCCCCACCCCAGACGGCGGGAGAGCGTCCTACGATATGAAGGGGGCGGGGGCGGAGCACAGGAAATGCGCACGGGGTGAAGGGGTATCAGATTTTGAGAGTCAAAGCTCCCTTCGACAGACATAAGTAGGAACGGAGATCCCTGTGTCTTTATATCCCAGTCTGAAGGCGGGAGGGGTCTTGCTAGGGTTGTCAACCTCCAGGTGACACCTGGAGAAACACACACCCCCACTATCGCAATTGATCTCTGGACAACCAAGATCAGTTCCCCTGGATAAAATGGCTGCTTTGGGGGGGTGGGTTTTATGGCATTGTACCCCACTGAGGTCTCTTCCCCTCCCCAAACCCCACTTTACCCAGGCTCCACCCCCAAAATCTCTAGGTATTTCCCAACCCAGGGCTGGCAACCGTAGGTGTAGCAAAGAAGGGTGTCAGGATGCAGAGGTACTATGCAAAATATAATCAGCTTGATTAGAGCAGAGGAGAAATGCTCATGGGCAGAAAATAAGCATCTCTAGTGAGATAAGAGTCGTGCGTTCCTATTCAGCCCAGGGGCAGGAATGTCCATTGTCCTGAATTTGTGAATGAACTCAGTTTCAGCAGTCTTGTGTTGTAATCTCCAATCAATGCTTCTCTTTTTGTCGGCTACCGGACTCTCATCTACGTCTTCTCCAACTGACAAAAAATGTCCATCACCAACCCACAGACGTTCACGCTCTTCAGAGTCCCTGTTGGTCTTCCGTATCGAGCTTCAAGACTAAACACAGATGATGTCAGAAATCCCACCGTTAACACCTTGGAAAAAAACAATCCTGCTTTATACAGCGCCAGAGAAGGATACCAAAGCAAACCCTTCCTCCTCCTCTTGACGGCTGCCCATCCTCGGGCAGGTTCATTTTGAAAGAACGCAAGGAGCAGAAGCATCCCCGGGGATTGTCAGCCCTGGGCTGGGTGGGTTCCCACTCCTACTCCCCCTCCCTGTAAAAACGGGCAAGTGGTCGTTCACTCTTCACCGTCTTCAAAAGCCTTGTGCCTTCTAAAAAAGACCGCACACCGAAGGATTTTGCCCAGCTCCCCTCTGCCTGACGTACGGCAAATCTGCAAGCGCGTTTCCCTACGGCCTCCCATCTTTGATCTTCTAAGCCATTAGATACTCAACATCGCGTTACTCTGTATCATTATTCATTGGCCCCTCCTGGGTTCACATCTTCGTTGGGTTTTTTAATGCACACAGCCGTTTTACAAAGTGCCCCGCGTAGCACCCTACCACCCTCGGCCTGCTCATCTTTACAGCTGGGCTTTCCGTGTTCAGAATTTTGCCGTAGAAAGGAAACTGCCAGCAGATTTTCGCTCCCCTGTCTTCCGGCTGTTAGCAGCCTCCTTTGGAGTTAAGTGCCTCGATGGATGGAGCTAGGAGAGGGGATCAAGTCTTACCCGGTGAGGGTTACACCATTAAAATTTGCTAAGTAAAAGTGTGTGTGCCGTGTTGGGGGGTGGGGGATTAGTCGCATGGAAGTTTCCCCTTTGCCAATGGCCCTTAATTTGCACTACCTAGGTGCCACGTATCGGATGTGAGCTGCAATACTTAGCCACGTATAATCCAGGCCTCTCCTAGCCCTGCCCGTTTAATCGCTTTCTGTGAAATTAAGCTCCTGAATAGCTTATTCTTCTTGATGAGCTAGCCCATTCTTGACTGCACATGACAATGATGAGGAATTTCTAGGCGACTGAGACGAAAGTTCAAAGGAGCAAGTTTCTTTGTATGCAGAACTCGAGTATTTTAAAATCTACAGAGCTTAAATCCACCGCCATTTGCGCTCCCTCTACACAGCGATCTTTTCAGCACCATCAAATGGGGAGAAAGAGAAACGGACTATCAAATCTGTCCTTCTCCTATTTAGAGATGAAGCTGATTCTTTTTAAAGCTGGGTAAATAAGCCTAAAATCCTCAGTGTGCTTTCAAAGCACCTAACCAAATAACGGTACGGCAGTCACTTCTAGAACACTCTGCTTATGCCTCCAGCATGCTAGGGCCTTACAGTCTATACCTTATTCATTCCTGCATCGACTGTGTGATGCACGTCCTTATTGCTCCCATTTCACAGACTGGGAATGGGTGCCAAGGAGGAGGAGGAGGAGGAGGAGGAGGAGATCGGATTTATACCCC
>NW_015170965.1:0-7409 GCF_001447785.1 Gekko japonicus | reverse complement strand
TTGGTACTCACACCGTGGGGAAGCTGGCGGCAGGATATCAGCTCCTACCTGCAAACTGCAGGTGTGTCTTCAGAGGAAATATACCAGCTTGGTCCAGGGGCGAGAATTCCACATTTAGCTAGTCAGGGAGACAACCCAGCTGATTTATGAGCTCTTTTCTGTCTCTGAGTTCTGACCCCATCTTCTACAGTGTGCACGTGCTCCCCTTGGCACATTAAACCACTGTTCTGACTACTTTTTAAAAGCATTCATTTGGCCCCACGCACTCTTGGATCATTTATATCGCCGAAAAGAGAACACCCGACAGGTCTGGCATCTTTTCCCCCAGCTGCTCCAAAGAGCTCTGCATTGTCTTCTCTCTGGGCCCATTCAGACAATCCCAAAATCAGTATAGAGGCAGAGATAGAAAGGCCCTTGCGTGTGTGTGTGTTTGCATGATGATTTCTTTACTGCCTAAAAGGGGTGTAAAGATTGTCTGGGGTGCTTACCTGCGTCAAATGTCATGCTGCATGCGTGGTGGGAAGCAAGCAAAAGACCTGGTATGTTTGCATGCAACACTCTTAGCACTAAGCATGCGTGAGGCAGATTCCTCCAAATTCCCTCAGGTCACAAATGAAAACCGTGTCCACTGTAGGAATTAACAACAGAGAATCGGGCACCCGAGTAGACCAATAGACTTCAGATGTTAAAATGGAAATTCAGCAAGTTTCTACTCACAGACTTATCTTGAAGAATGATTAAGTATGAACCAATGCTCCTTCTAAGCTGAGGAGTCTTGTAAGCAAAAATTCTACTTTGTGAGCTACCGGCATTAAAGTTGTGAGCAAGCGATTTGGCTCCTGCATAAATTAATTTGCTCTGGAGCCATCCCTTCCTGAGCTCAGACAAAAATGTGTGAGCTGGAGGCTAAAAGACTGTGAGCTAGCTCACACTAACTCAGCTTAGAGGGAACACTGGTATTAAGTATTCCATGTGGATTTACATATGCCACAGTGTCAGTGAGTAAAACAAGAATATGGGCCACCTTTCCAAATGTCTAAATTCTGGATTGCCATTGAGGTTTAATCTGACCTGTAACCCACTGCTGATTATGACAATCTAATGTGACATCACAATCGGTCAACTTTTATCACATCATATAAAATGCCAGGTCCTTACACAGCCTGTATGATATGTGGTATTGCAACACTTTTTTTTAAGTAAACAGTGACACGTTTTAAAGCATCCAACGTGGAGTATGTGAATCAAGATATAAAACACCATGGAAAATTCTGTAGGGTGAAATAAAATCCAGTAAACCAACTATATATCATAACTCCAAGACCTCTGTTACCTTAATGGTCCTTCTAAAACTGACTGAAGACATAAAGGTACCCTGAAAGCTTCCAAAAGGTATTCAGGCTCAGGTTTTTATTGGTGTCCAGTTGTCATCTTTCCTTTCTCTGCAGTGCATTTTCAGCACCGTGGCAATTGCATCATTAAGGAAGCACCCTTGATTTCTGCTTCACACAATGAAGATCAGTAGTATTCAGGTGTGTGTCATGTCAGCGACACCCTGGTATCTTATGAAGGTGTCACTATGTGCTATCTTCTATAGTTCTGCCGTACTGCACCACAGAGAAAGGAAGGAAAGGTCTCATATTTCTAAATTAACGAGACAGAAATGGCTTGTTGAAGCAGACTACATGTTAACCTCAAGTAACTAGAAATTAGCACTTTCCCTTCGTTGGCACAATGAAGAAGACCTTGTCACAGGGAAAATGCCATCCACTTATTTATGCAGTCAGTGATGAAACTGTAGGAACACTTTTTAAGTTGGCCTGATCTTTTCCCTTTCCCTAGATTGTTAAAAGCCCTGTCCTAAATAACCCAGGCTAGCCCAATCTCATCAGCTCTCAGAAGCTAAGAAGGGTCTGCCCTGACTAGTACTTGGATGGGAGACCTCCAAGGAATACCAGGGTCATGACATGGAGGCAGGCAATGGCAAACCACCTCTGAACTTCTCTTGCCTTGAAAACCCTACAGGATCACCGTAAGTCAGCTCTCTCTCTCTGAAGCGGAGGTGGTTTGCCATTGCCTTCCTCTTCAGAGCCTTCCTTGGTGGTCTCCCATCCAAGACTTATGGTGACCCCAGCCTGGGGCTTTCAAGGCAAGTGAGAAGCAGAGGTGGTTTGCCATTGCCTTCCTCTTCAGAGCCTTCCTTGGTGGTCTCCCATCCAAGACTTATGGTGACCCCAGCCCGGGGCTTTCAAGGCAAGTGAGAAGCAGAGGTGGTTTGCCATTGCCTTCCTCTTCAGAGCCTTCCTTGGTGGTCTCCCATCCAAGATTTATGGTGACCCCAGCCCTGGGCTTTCAAGGCAAGGGAGAAGCAGAGGTGGTTGGCCATTGCCTTCCTCTTCAGAGCCTTCCTTGGTGGTCTCCCATCCAAGACTCATGGTGAACCCAGCCCGGGGCTTTCAAGGCAAGGGAGAAGCAGAGGTGGTGGAACCGCATACTATGGAGCCGCTCTTGTGCCTTCTCTGGGCTTACCTTCTCCCGCATTCCAAGGGATCTGGAGACCCCGGAGGTGAGGCTGGCGGCCGCAGGGCTTCTGCTTCATCTGCAGATCCCAGGCCGGAGTTCTGTGGGTGTGGCATTCTGACTTCAGCCCGAGACTCCTTCTCTACATCCACTCTGTGTAATCTACCTTGAGTCCCATTTTAAATAAACAGATTCTAGATCTGATGTTATAGATGCCTGATACACCATTAGTGAGGATTGTTCCTTAGAGATCCAGCGTGGACCATAATGGTAATGAGTAACACTTCTGCTTCATCTGCAGATCCCAGGCCGGAGTTCTGAGGGTGTGGCATTCTGACTTCAGCCTGAGACTCCTTCTCTACATCCACTCTGCGTAATCTACAGTGGCCAACCAGCTCCTCCAGACAGCCAACTACTGGGCATAGAGGCCGAGGCCTCCCCTTGAAGTTGCCTCCTGACTCTAGGCCTCAAAGAATCAGTCCCCATGGCTAGTAGCTATTGATAGATTCATGGAGGATAAGTCTACCTAATCCCCTTTGAAAGCAGTTTATTCCTGAAGCCGTCACTACATCCTCTGGCAGCGAATTCCACCTTTTAATCGCTCTCTGTGTAATGTATTACGTCCTTTTGTCTGTCCTGAACCTACTGCCCATCAGATGCCTTCGAGGTTGACTATTTCGGGAGAGGGAGCAAAAGTTCTCTTTACCAACTCTCTCCACCCCATGCATAATTTTATAAGCCTCTATCATGTCCCCCCCCCCCTTAGTCATCTCTTTTCTAAAATAAATAGTTCCAGACCATAAATTGGAAGTGACTCGACGGGACTTAACACACAGAACACAAAGAAGAATGGCTCTCCCTGTTCAGTGCAGAAATGGAGAACACAAAGGAGCCGACCCACCACTGAATCATTTCCCCCCTGTTGCTTCGCTTAGTGGATTGTTCTTTAAAGCCCCTTCCTTCCCAAATCCTAGCAGCACATTCTACAGAAGTTAGTAGAGAACTGAAAGGTGGGAGACACCATTTGTACAGATTCCTTGGGGGGGTGTAATCGAGTGGAAAGTTCTCTTGCATGGGCTCCTCTAAAATGATGGCTACCCTCTGAAACTAAAATGAATGGGATCTCCGTCAGAGCAATGCAGAATCCATCTGGCACTCTTCTTAATGGCTCTTTTTTTTGCCAGCCGCTGAAAACTGTCTCCATTCAAAGGGCCTTTTGAGCATCTTCTCTTGTGGAGCGGCTGGATTTTTCAGTGCTGGCTTTCAAAAACCAGTTCTTTTTAAATTGTTTTTTTTTTAAAGGTGACTAGTGGTTTTATATATTTATTATATAGTGTTGGTTGATATTGTCTGTTCGTTCCGCCCCACTTTGGTAATCCAACAGGAGGGGAAGGCAAACTATAAAGCTTTTTTAATACATGGAGGGGGGGGGGAATGAAATCTGTGCCAGATACCTTCCTACTCAATTGTACCTGAGGACGGAAGAAGCTGTCCCTTCTCAAAGCTAATTTGGTTCACTTCTCTGCCAGCAGAAATTGTTCGGAGTGGTATTACTAATATTTCTGGTAGTATCAGTTTAAATAATCTGTTCTGTGAAGAACGTATAAAGTAGCCTTATACTGAATCAGACCCTTGGTCCATCAATGCCAGTAACTGTCTACGTAGACCGCCAGTGGCTCTCCAAGAGCTCAGGCTGAGGTCTTCCACATCACCTACTACCTGGTCCTTTTTAACTGGAGGTGGCGGGGAATTGAACCTGAGACCTTCTGCACGCCAAGCAGAGGCTCTTCCACTGAGCCACAGCCACCGTTCTTTAATTTATACTGCTATCTTTAATGTTCAGACTGTTCTGTTCATCTTCATCCCTATTCACAACAATCCTGTGAGTCTAGATAGTAGTACTTCCCATTTTTAAAGGTGGGGAATTTAATGTAATAACATAAGGCTGGACCTCCTGATGGCACCTGGTATTTTTGGCCACTGTGTGACAAGAGTGTTGGACTGGATGGGCCAATGGCCTGATCCAACATTGGCTTCTCTTATGTTCTTATGTTCTCTTAAGAGAAGCCAGGTTGAAGCAGGCCAATGGCCCTTCTCCAACACTTTGTGTCAAGCAGTGGCCAAAAATACCAGGTGCCATCAGGAGGTCCAGCAGTGGGGCCAGGAGGACACTAGAAGCCCTCCCACTGTTGCCCCTCCCAAGCACCAAGAAAACAGAGCATCGCTGTCCCAGACAGAGCATTCCATCTATACCTTATGACTAATAGCCACTCATGGACCTCTGCTCCATATGTTTATCCAATCCACTCTTGAAGCTGTCTATGCTTGTAGCAGTCACCACTTCCTGTGTCACTGCATTCCAAGTGTGAATGACTCTTTGGGGGAAGAAGTACTTTAAAGTCCAGTGGCACCTTAAAGATCCAACAAGATTTGTTTGGGTATGAGCTTTCAAGAGTGAAAGCTTCCTTCATCCAAACTCCCGTTTGTATCTCTCGAAACATTATACCCCCAAAATGTTGTTGCTCTTCTGTTCTGGCAGGTACCCAGTTTTACCATAGAATTTTGTCCAAATCCTAGAGTATTGTGCCAAGAACACACCAGTGACATGACTTCCCTTTTAGGTATGCACCGGAAACGATGCCATGTCACTGGTATGATGTCATTCTTCTCCAACCCCACCTTCTCCTTCTCCTGCTGGTTGCCAGACGTAAAAGTGCCTTTCCACAGTGGCAACATTGAGTTGTGTTTTGTTCTCTTAATAAAGAAAAGCATCTTGATTTGCTGGACTTAATTTAGCCGTTGCTATCATTGGATTAGTTGGCAGCAGAGGACAGGACCTGAACCAACGGGTTTAAATTATTTATTTATTTGTTTGTTTGTTATTTATTTATTAAACGGGTTTAAATTACATGCAGAAAGGTATCGGCTGGATATTAGGAAAAACCTTTTCATGGTCAGAATGGTTCAGAGGTGAAATCAGCTGCCCAGGGAGGCGGTGAGCTTCCCTTCACTGACAGCTTTCAAGAAGAGGCTGGGGGAATATTTGTCAGAGATGATTTAGGCTGCTCCAGCACTGGGCAGGGGGTTGGACTAGATGGTCCGTATGGCCCCTTCCAACACTATGATTCTATGGTTACAACTGTGGGTTGGGTTACTTTTTGTTCCATGGCAGATGTTCTTTACGGAGATTATTTCCTTGTTGTCAGAATGACACTCCAATTTGCAACCTGCCTCTCTACAGTATAACTTCAACAATCCTAATAAGGGTCTCATAAGGAGAGCAATTTATTTCCTTTCTCTCTGTACAATTTGCTGTATCTCTCAAGCCATTAAGATGACCACAGCCTGGCAACAACAGCCAAGGAAACGTACCAGAGGAATCTCTAGCGGACTGGGAGGAAGTTAACTTGTGGTCCCTCTCGTAACGATTTTCTTTCCCTTAACGTTTTTTCGGCACAACCCCAAACCGTAATTAGAAGCGATCTATGTGTCGTTTTATAATGGGCCATGCACAAATTGCTGAATTGCTGGAGCTTCATTATTCAGTGATACAAAAAAAGAACTTTTTTGTTACTATTTGGGGAGAATATGAGGCTAAAAAAAAAAAATCACACCCTTCAGCTGAAACAAGCAAATTCTTTTTCTGCCCCCTTCGTCACTTTCCCTAACTCCAGTGAGGGTTGATTTCCACCTCAGTATCTGATTGTTTTATATTGCATTGAGAAACATTTCCCAGATTGATTTTCTGGTGACTCATATTCCCTACTCACTATAAACAAGTTCCAGCTCCTGCCAACCTAGCAGTTTGAAAGCAAGAAATTGCAAGTAGATAAATAGGTACCACTTCAGTGGGAAGGTAACAGCGTTCTGTGCGCCTTGGTGTTTAGTCATGCCGGCCACATGACCACGGAAACGTCTTCGGACAGCGCTGGCTCTTCGGCTTTGAAACGGAGATGAGCACCGCAACCCTAGAGTCGGACTCGACTGGCTTTCGAGCAAGGGAAACCTTTACCTTACTATAAACAATTTATTGATGGCCTTACAAGCCAGCTTGGCGTAATGTACCTTATTTATCTCAGTCCTTCGGTTGTGGCACATCCAAGCACGAATGGGGCTGGATACTTCTGTGGACTGGGCACAGTGCAGTCTTAGCTTTTGTATCTAATGGCCAAGGCTTATGTGCGGATCACAAAATATACAGAATGGGGCAGCCCCGGCTACAATTTATATTTCCGCAAACCCAGAGGAACCCAGATTTGTAGAATATATATTGTTAAATAAAGAAAACCTCAAACACGTCAATAATAATTTATCACTTCTCGGCCTTTTGGCTAAGATCAGTGTAAACGTTATCTAAATTAAAGTCATCTGTTCTTATCACTTTAATAATTATTTATTTATTTATTGTTTCTATTTGTATCCCGCCTTGCCAGACACGCTGGCTCAAGGCGGCTAACAAGATCAAAATATCATAAACAACCCAAAATTAAGACAGTTAAAAACAGCATCCCAGTTAACAACATCAATAGATAAAAACAGCAAATGATGGCGGTATTCAAGTCGGCCCAATGGTAGGGATAGCATCCAACAAAGTCAGATGATAACGATGTTCCAAGTCAACCCAGTGGTCAAAGTAGCATCCAGCAGGGTCCCGGGCCAGAAGATGTTCTAGGGCACACTCATCAGTGGCAGCTCCTAATCGAAAGCCTGGTGGAAGAGCTCCATTTTATAGGCCCTGCGGAACTGTAAGAGGTCCCGCAGGGCCCTGATGTCCTCTGGGAGCTCATCCCACCGGTGTGGGGCCGCCACTGAGAAGGCCCTGGCTCTGGTTACAGCCAGTCTGGCTTCTTTCGAACCAGAGAGAGTCAGGCGGTGTTGTGAGCCTGACC
>NW_015170964.1:238667-271148 GCF_001447785.1 Gekko japonicus | reverse complement strand
TAGCCAATCCTCCGAGAGCTTACAGTAGGGACATACCAGGAGAAGTGGTCCCGAAAGTAATGTTCAAGAGGGCATTTTAAAAAAATCCTAGATTAGATTGGTAATAGAATGGAATGGTGTGGGTGGGCCCCTTTATAGTGGAAGAGGACTGTAGTCTGATGCAAAGATTGTTGTAACCAGGGGTCATTTGCGGGGGGGGGATGCGGGGGGACGCCATCCCCCCGGGTGAGGTGCGGGAGGGCGGGGCCTGGAGCTCCCTGCTGGTGCCCGCTGGAGGTCGCCGCCGGCTGTGGGGAGGACACACTTCCGGTGATGTCAGGGGGTGTGGCATATGCTAATGAGTTATGCTAATGAGTCCCCCTAGCTCTTTTTCTACGAAATGACCCCTGGTTGTAACAGATCACCTGCTTCACTGCACTGCCTTTACCTTGTAATCAGTGTTCCCTCTAAGCTGAGTGAGTGTGGATACTTAAATCCAGAGACTGGAGATGAATAGACCAGACCTTTTTACAAGGTCGGGATCAGAAATTCGCCTCCCAACACTTGGGAGGTCGCCAGAGACAGAGAAAGCTGAAGATGTGGGCATATAAAGTGAGGTTGGCTGGTGGGTGGGATGGAGAGAATGAAACTCAAGAAGGGGAGATGCTATGGGGCTTTCGGGGAAGGAAATGAGGAAATAGTGGCAGACGTAGGTTGCCAACCTCCAGGTGGTTATGCAAAAGTATATAGCACTGTGTATAATAGATGTATGCTCAAGGTAAATCAATGTTGTGCTTTTTTCTTTTTTCTCTTTTTCTCTTTTTTCTTTTTTCTCTTTTTCTCTTTTTCTATACTGTTATATAATATTGCTAACAAATATTATCAAAAATATTGGTATCAAATATTCTCAAAAATAGGTTTCACCCAGACAAAACACTAGTGATACTGACAAGGTGCTGTCTGAATATTTGTACAGAATATAAACCTATTTTTGACAATATTTGATACCAATATTTATATAACCGTATAGAAAAAGAAAAAAAGAAAAATAAAAAAGCACAAAATTGATTTAATATGTTGTCGGAGGCTGCCTACTATTTTTCTTCTCACCTTGGCACAGAGAGTACTCCATCTTTCTGTGTTATACCTCTGAGGATGCCCGCCCCCTGGGCTCTTTACTGCCGGAGCTCTGCTCCTGTGCGCTCCTGCAGGAAATGACCCCTGGACTGTACATTAAAGATAGCATCTGCGCGATGAACTTTTCAAGAACTGATGAACTCATACAGGGAATTCCTTTATTACAAGCCGGTGTGATGTCACACAAAGTTTTGGACTGGGGAGACCTGTGCTCAGATACCCTTCAGCACTGAAACTGAATGCCAGGGCCAGTGATGAGGAAGTGAGCTGAACGATGAACAGGCAAATGAGCTGTTGAGCTATGCAAGGACAGCCAGTCTGGGAGCTCAGTCTTTGCTTGAGCAGCAAGTTTCTCAGACTGAGCAACTAGGCTTTGGGGATAGATTCAGCCAGGTGGGTAGCTGTGTTGGTCTGAAGCTGCCGTGTGCACGCCTGCTTCTTCAGATGTGAAAGCTTATGCCCAAAATTAATCTTTGTTGGTCTTAAAGGTGCCACTGGACTCAAACTTTGTTCTAGGCTTTGTGGCCAAACTGATTTATGCCAGAGAAAAGAGCTATACCCATTTTGATGCTTGGAGGACTTGCATTGGGTCTCTTGTCTACCAGTAAATTCCCTTCTTATTTAGATTCCTTGTTTAGCCCCAAGTTATGTAGAACCTTTATGCATTCACAATTCAGCTACCTCTTTTCAATGGTATTGCTGGGTCATCTGGTAAGGATCCCTTTTCAGATTGGTTATATCTCTAAACCCACCCCCAATCAGTGGACTCTCTTGTATTTATGTGCTCCACTAGTATAGGCTAAAATGGATTATGATTAGGGTTGCCAAGTGGGGGCGGGTGGCGGGTAAACCCCCGCTTTGGAGGCCCGATTTCCGCCGCCGCGGAATCAGGCCCCGGGGGGAACTCCGCCCCCCGAAGCGCAGCGTCACAGGAAGTGATGTGCACGTCGATCACGTTGGGGGCGTGGCCCGGATCGGGGAGGGAAAACTCTATGGTTTTCCCTCCCACGATCGTGGCCACGCCCTCAAAGTGGTCGACATTGCACGTCACTTCCTATGACGTGCTGGCGGCGCGTGCGCGCACATCCAGGGACGGCTCCCGGAGCCAGCCAAGGTGAGTATTTTCGACTTGGGAACCCTAATTATGATATAAGTGGCCTTGATAAATGGACTGTGCTTCCTCAAGTGACATTAAAGCAAAAGGTTCAATTCCTCTTAGAGGATTCTGATTCAAAACGTACTTGTTTTGTTGTTCAATTTCTAGAGGCTGCAGCAAAGTGTCGAAAGGAGGTGTTTTCAGACCTGAGTTTCGTTTAAGTTTTTCAGTTTTATTGTTCAAGACCGTGGTCTAAGAACAGGGGATGAAAGTAAAGTAAAGTTCTAGGCTTTGGGGAGGCTTTTAGTTGAGATTTGTGCTGAGAGTGCTGAAGTTGCAAGGTTGAGAATTAAGTTTTTGGCTAAATCAAGGTTGAGAATCAAGTTTTTGGCTAATTAGGAAGGCCTTCCTGACAGAGCGGTACCTCAGTGGAACAGGCTTCCCCGGGAGGAGGTGGGCTCTCCTTCTTTGGAGGTTTTCAAACAGAGGCTAGGTGGCCATCTGACAGCAATGCTGATTCTGTGAACTGAGGCAGATCACGAGAAGGGAGGGCAGGAAGGGTTGCATTTCATAGTATCCAGTCGGTACTTTCCCACCCTTAATTTAAACCCATTATTGTGAGTCTTCTCCTCTGCTGCCAACAGGAACAGCTCCCTGCCCTCCTCTAAGAGAGCAATCCTGTCCTCCCCTCAACCTCCTCTTCTCCAGACTGAACATTCCCAAGTCCCTCAGCCTCTCCTCCCAGGGCTTGGTCTCCAGGCCCCCGATCATCCTCGCTGCTCTCCTCTGCACCGGCTCCATTCTGTCCACATCCTTTCTGAAGTGAGGCCTCCAGAACTACACACAATATTCCAGGTGCGGCCTGACCAATGCCTTGTACAGTGGGACTATAACATCTTGCAATTTGGATATTATGCCTCTGTTGATACACCACAAGATTGCATTAGACTTTTTTGTCACTGCATCACACTGACTGCTCATATTTAACTTACGGTACACCCCTACCTCAAGATCTTGTTCACATACACTGCTACCCAGAAGGGTATCCCCCATCCAGTATGCCTGCTCCTCATTTTTGTTACCCAGATGTAGAACTCAGCTCTTATCCTTGTTAGAATATCTCTTCCAGACCAGGCAGGTTGTGTGTGAATCCTAAACATGAAAGAATACAAAAAGGGGGGGGGGAATAAAAAGAAAAAGTAAGGATGTTATAACATACTAACTGGCCACAGAAAAGACCCCCACCCCAAAATATAAATAAAGAATGATTGCTACTCATGACTAAATATAATCAGGCCTACACACATAGAGGAGCACACACCCATTCAAAGATGATAGCTCAATATATGAGGGCCAGTTTGGTGTAGTGGTTAAGTGTGCGGACTCTAATCTGGGAGAACCGGGTTTGATTCCCCACTCCTCCACTTACACCTGCTGATGTGACCTTGGGTCAGTCACAAGCTCTGGCACAGCTGTCCTTGAAAAAGAGCAGTTTGTGTCAGAGTTCTCTCAGCCCCACCCACCTCACAGGGTGTCTGTTGTGGGGAGGGGAAGGGAAAGGAGTTTGTAAGCCGCTCTGAGACGCCAAGTGAAGGGCGGTGTATAAATCCAATCTCTTCTTCTTCTTCTGTACAACCATACTGTGAAAAAGATGTCATAGCATCAATGTGTCATTAAGATATAATAATATTTAAGTAGCACTGAGTATGCCCCCACTCAAAGCCGGAATGGATCCTAAATTTTAAAATACACATTTTCACATACAGACCTGCCCTTGGCTGTCGCTCTGCTTCACGTGTGTCTTCATGTGTGACAAGAAACGGCCTGAGAGAATGGTGAGCCCCTGCTAGTCAGAATAATACAGATCTTGATAGATCGGGTGTGACTTATGTTTGTGTTTATTTGATCTCTATTCCGCTCCATTTCCTTGCCAGCAGGACTCTGGGCGGCATACAACATATAATATACATAAAATCATAACAACGACATGATAATAAAATACCTGTAAACCGTTAAATTAGATGGTGTTATATGTCTGTCCCACAAGGCAGGTGGGGTCGCTGGGGTACAAACCGTATTCCCTCACAGGGGATCTTAATATGGGGGGGGGGGAGAGAATATAAAGCATAGTAGAAGGGAGGGGAGAACCCAGGAGGTCATTGTTTTCTCTAACTGTCGCTGTAGTGGTTAAGTGCGCGGACTCTAATCTGGGAGAACCGGGTTTGATTCCCCACTCCTCCACTTGCACCTGCTGATGTGACCTTGGGTCAGTCACAAGCTCTGGCACAGCTGTCCTTGAAAAAGAGCAGTTTGTGTCAGAGTTCTCTCAGCCCCACCCACCCACAGGGTGTCTGTTGTGGGGTGCCGCTCTGAGACTCCAAGTGAAGGGCGGGGTATAAATCCATCCAATCTCTTCTTCTTCAGCTATATGCCCGGCGGGACATCTCAGTCTTACAGGCCCAGCGAAACCGTGCCAAGTCCTGCCTGCAGGGCCCAGATCTCACCAGGAAGAGAGTTCCACCAGGCTGGGGCCAGGGCTGAAAAGCAGAGGGCCCTAACATGCGTTCACGTGTAAATAAAAATAAAATAACCGTTCAGAGAAGATTAATTTCCTTGCTTCCCCCCCCCAAAGTCACAGCCACTTTATGGTGAGCCCGTAGGGTTTTCAAGGCAAGAGAGGTTCAGAGGTGGTTTGCCATTCCCCGCCTCTGTGTCGTAACCAGGGGTCATTTCCTGCAGGAGCGCACAGGAGCGGTGCTCCGGCAGTAAAGAGCCCAGGGGGTGGGCACATGCAACAAGCCCCGCCCCCTGCTCCCAGCAGCCCTCAGGCAGAGGAAGAAGCAGTCAGGTAAGTTGCAGAGCCCCCCCGGCCCCCGCAGTCCAAAACAGTCCAGTGGCACCTTTAAGACCAAGTTTTATTCAGGTACAAGCTCTCCCTCCTCTGTGAGGACACATCTGCACATCCCCCCCCCCAATAGCTTGCAATCCAAAACAGCCCAGTGGAGCAATAGCTTGCAATCCAAAACAGTCCAGTGGAGCCTGAGCGGTGGGTGTTGCCTTCTGACACACTTCCAGTGATGTCAGGGGGTGTGGCACCTGCAAATGAGTTATGCTAATGAGTTATGCTAATGATCTCCTGCACGTCTTTTTCTACAAAATGACCCCTGGTCGCAACCCTGGTATTCCTTGGTGGTTTCCCACTGAAATACTAACCAGGGTCAACCCTGCTTTAGCTTCCAAGATCTGATGAGATCAGGTTAGCCTGGGACATCCAGGTCAGGTAACATGTCTTAAAGGTAAAGGTTTCCCTTGCTCGAAAGCCAGTCGAATGGGACTCTAGGGTTGCGGTGTTCATCTCCGTTTCCAAGCCGAAGAGCCAGCACTGTCTGAAGACATTTCCATGGTCATGTGGCCGGTATGACTAAACACCGAGGCGCACGGAACGCTGTTACCTTCCCACCGAAGTGGTACCTATTTATCTACTTGCAATTTCTTGCTTTCAAACTGCTAGGTTGGCTGGAGCTGGAACCAGAGACGGGAGCTCACTCCGTCATGCGGCACACTCGGGTCTCAAACTGCTGAACTACTGAACTTCCAGTCTGCAGTTCAGCGTCTTAACCTCTGAGCGGTCGCAGCCTCACTCCAAATAAAAAACAAAAGCACTGCTGTTCTTTTTGCCTTGAATATGTAATGAAGACGTTGCATATTTGTTTGATTTCTGGCCCCATTTTCTAATGCCAGAGCTCACCAAAGCTGTATTATTCACAAATAAAATTTTGGAAGGCATATCTGGCTCAAAAGAAGAGTTCAATACGTAACATTTATTACAGCTCTCCGTTTTGTTGTTGTTCAGTCGCACAGTCGAGTCCGACTCTTCGCGACCCCATGGATCATCTCCCGCCAGGCCCTCCTGTCTTCCGCTGTCCTCTTCCTCTGAAGTTTGCTCAATTTCATGTTCGTTGCATCTATGACACTGTCTAACCATCTCATCCTTTGCCGTCCCCGTCTTCTTTGACCTTCAATCTTTCCCAGCATCAGGGTTTTCTCCAGTGAGTGCAAACATGTCTTTCAAATGCCGGGAAAGATGCCTGGCTTTAAAGTTTGATGCGAACGTATCAAGCAAGCTAGTACTGTGAAAGGGTCATTATGGCTCCTGATTCTGCCACTTTCTCCAGATACTTGGTGACATATCTCTGCAGGTCTGCTATTGGTTCACTGACTTCAGCCTTTGAGAAGTTCCTGGTGGTGATGCACTGTGCTAAAACTGATGCTGCTTTTGGAAGAGCAGTTCTTCAGAGCCTGTTTCTTCAAGACGACCTGCAGATAACATCAGGTACATGGCTCCCTAGTCATCAAATCACCGCAGACTGTGACTGCAGCCATGAAATTAAAAGACGCCTGCTCCTTGGGAGGAAAGCGATGGCGAACCTAAACAGCATGATAAAAAGTAGAGACATCACCCTGCCAACAAAAGTCCGCATGGTCAAAGCAATGGTATTCCCAGTAGTCATGTATGGCTGCGAGGGTTGGACTATAAGGAAGGCCGAGCGCCGAAGAATAGATTCTTTTGAACTATGGTGCTGGAGAAGACTCTTGAGAGTCCCTTGGACTGCAAGAAGATCAAACCAAGTCAATCCTAAAAGAAATCAACCCTGACTGTTCCCTGGAAGGCCAGATAATGAAACTGAAGCTCAAATACTTTGGCCACCAAGTGAGAAGGGAGCACTCACTGGAGAAGACCCAGATGCTGGGAAAGATTGAAGGTCAAAGAAGACGGGGACAGCAAAGGATGAGATGGTTAGACAGTGTCATCGTTGCAACGAACATGAAATTGAGCCAACTCCAGAAGACAGAAGAAGAAGAAGTTCAGAAGAAAAAGGCGGAAGACAGGAGGGCCTGGCAGGAGCTGGTCCATGGGGTCGTGAAGAGTCAGACTCGACTGTGCGACTGAACAACAACAACAACCAACCATCAGGCTGCATTCGAAGGATGTTTGTTCTCCATGTCTGGCTCTGGATCCCTGAGGGGCAAATTGGGGTGTTGGCTGAACTCATAAAATAAGGGTTCTAAACTTGAGATTTTAACTTCATTATCTATCTTTTGACCCATGCAGGGTTTGGTTGTATTTAACAAAGGAACTTTTTCCTTCGATCCCCGCTTTATTAAATCTACTATGGAGATAAATCAAGACTCACAAAAGCTCATACCCTGACACAAATGTTAGTTTTTACAGGGCTCTTTTTGTAGAAAAAGCCCAGCAGGAACTCATTAGCCTATTGGGCTACACCCCTGACAGCACAGCTCCCCCCACGTTACCAGAAGTGTGGTCATCCCGCCATACTCACCTTTTGCTTCTTATTCTGTTTACCATGTTTGTTGTCAAAACCCAGGGCCTTTTTGTAGCAGGAACTCCTTTGCATGTTAGGCCACACACCCCTAATGTAGCCAATCCTAATGAGTTTATGCTGTTGGGTGTGGCCTATTATGCTAATGAGTTCCTGCTGGGCGTGGTCAACTTGGGAGCCAGCTGGAACTCCGTTCCTGTGCGTTCCTGCCCAAAAATAGCCCTGGTTTTTAAAGTGCTACTGGACTCTTGCTCTTTTCCACTTTCAGAGGCAGTCAACCTCTGAATCCCAAAGCCGGGAGGCAGCATCAGGTTTGCCAGCTCTGGGTTGGGAAATACCTGGAGATTTCGGGGGTGGAGCCTGAAGAGGGTGGGGTTTGGGGAGAGGACTTCAATAGGATACCATGCCACAGACTCCACCCTCCAAAGCAGCCATTTTCTTCAGGGGAACTGATCTTGGTCATCCTGAGATCCACTGTAATAGCAGATCTCCAGGTGCCACCTGGATGTTGGCAACAGTAGCCTCTATGCCCTGTTGTTGGCCTTCCGGAAGAACTGGTTGGCCACTGTGTGAGACAGGATGCTGGACTAGATGGACCTCTTCTTATGTTTTTATCTACTTTGTCCAACCCATGCATGGTTTTATAAACCTAAATAAGTGAGCAGTGACTCATGAAAGCTCATTTTTGTTGTTGTTGTTGTTCAGTTGCACAGTCGAGTCCGACTCTTTGCGACCCCATGGACCAGATCACGCCAGGCCCTCCTGTCTTCCACCGTCCTCTGAAGTTGGCTCAATTTCATGTTCGTTGCATCTATGACATTGTCTAACCATCTCATCCTTTGCTGTCCCCGTCTTCTTTGACCTTCAATCTTTCCCAGCATCAGGGTCTTCTCCAGTGAGTGCTCCCTTCTCATTGGGTGGCCAAAGTATTTGAGCTTCAGTTTCATTACTTTGTTAGTCTTTAAGTTGCTACTGGACTCTTGTTCTTTTAAATCTACTGGTGATCTTCCACTTACCCTAGTGACGTGGAAATAGCTAAAATTTTCCAAAGTTTTAAAGAATGATGCAATTTTAGTCGTCCCACTTAGCACCAACATCCAAGCTGGCCAAAGATTAGGCAACCGAGCTCTGGATTTCAGGAATCAGACTTAAAACCACTTTCTGTTTCCCTCCCCCAGCAAGTCTGTTTCCAGCATTTTCTCACTTCAAGGGATGGGTGGGGTAGGGGGCTGGCTGGCTGTAACATATCACAGACACTAGATGTTAACTAGGAACCATCTAAAGAACTTTAGTACCCTTAAGTAAATGATAGGTCCTATAAAACTTTGACTGGAACAGCAGAAAGCCTGGTTTCACCTTTTCTTTGTTTTATTTCTAAAAGGAGGCCTCAGCATTTGACGTTTACTGGCTTGTGATGAACAAACATGGTTGGTGGTTTGGTGTGAAATTTCAGGAATGCATGATTAGTACCTTGCTCCGGAGTCTGACTTCCATGACATTCACTAAGTACCCACCAACTGTGTTCTTTTCTGGTTGATATCACCCCAGGCGTTTTTAGCTACTACTTAGAAACTTCTCTTACACTCTCTCCTCCTTAATATTCAGAGAGGGAATAAAGCAATAAAAATGCCAAAAAGGCTAATGGTAAAGGTTTCCCTTGCTCGAAAGCCAGTCGAATCCGACTCTAGGGATGCGGTGCTCATCTCCGTTTCCAAGCCGAAGAGCCAGCACGGTCCAAAGACGTTTCCGTGGTCATGTCGCCAGCATGACTAGACACCAAGGCAACACTGTTACCTTCCCATCGAAGCGGTACCTATTTATCTACTTGCAATTTCTTGCTTTCGAACTGCTAGGTTGGCAGGAGCTGGAACCAGAGACGGGAGCTCACTCCGTCATGCGGCGCTTGGGTCTTGAACTGCTGAACTACCGACCTTCCAGTCTGCAGTTCAACGTCTTAACCACTTGAGCCACCACAGCCCTAAAAAGGCTAATAGTTGAATCCAAATACAATGAAGAGAATCCATGCTACATTTTACTGCCATAAATGTTCGTCTTCTTTATCAGTCTGGTGCCCTGGCATTTCTCATATTCTTTTAGTAAATAGCACTTGCCTAAATCGGACTTAGTGGACCAGCAAAGTTTTCAATCATATGCATATTGGGGTTACCCATCTCCAGGTAGGGCCTGGAGATGTCCCATTATGACAATTGGTCTTCAGACCACAGGGACCAGTTCATCTGGAGAAAATGGCTACTCTAGAGAGAACCAGTTTGGTGTAGTGGCTACAAGTGGCAGACTCTAATCTGGAGAGCTGGGTTTGATTCCCCACTCCTCCACATGCAGCCTGCTGGGTGACCTTGGGCAAGTCTCAGTTCTCTGGGAACTCTCTCAGCCCCACCTACCTCACAAGGTGCCTGCTGTGGGGAGAGGAAGCGAAGGAGATTGTAAGTCGCTTTGAGACTTCTTAAAGTAGAGGAAAGTAGGGTGTAGCAAGCATCTCTTCTTCTTTGGCAGGTCAACTGTACAGCATTGTACCTTTCGGAGTTCCTTCCCCTCCCCACACCCCACCCCCTCAGGCTCCACACCCAAAATCTCCAGGTGTCTCCCAACCCAGAGCTAATAATCCTATCAAAAATAATTTCAGTCTTCTCACACCCTATGGTTTTTCAGCAGGTACCTACAAGAACCTTTTTTTATTGCTAGCACACAACCCGATAGGTTAAATAGTTCTTTATAGTTTGTGAGACAATTTGCTAGTATTCCTCCCGTTACCAAGACATGAGCACTATCAAAGAACCAGGGCTATTTTTGGGCAGGAACGCACAGAAACGGAGTTCTGGCTGGCTCCTGAGTTGGCCACGCCCAGCAGGAACTCATTAGCATAATAGGCCACACCCAACAGCAGAAGCTCATTAGGATTGGCTACATTAGGGGTGTGTGGCCTAATATGCAAAGATGTTCCTGCTACAAAAAAAGCCCAGGGTTTTGACAACAAAGTAAACAGAATAAGAAGCAAAAGGTGGGTGTGATTGGATGACCACACTTCTGGCAACATGTGGGGTGTGGCCTAATATGCTAATGAGCTGTGCTGTCAGGGGTGTGGCCTAATATGCTAATAGATTTCTGCTGTTGGGTGTGGCCTATTATGCTAATGAGTTCCTGCTGGGCTTTTTCTACAAAAAGAGCCCTGCAAAGAACCATGTATTTCATTCACAAAAACAAAGCAGAGGAAAACCGAAAGGAAGAAAAGAGATGAGGGTAGGGAAGCAGGCAAGTCGTATGCCTGTGAGAAGGCAGCATTTAGTTTTTCACAGTTTTCCCACTTACTCATGTATTGCCACAAGTTTCATACCAGGCCAATGTAGATGTAATTGTCACAGCCTGAATGTGTCCATATGGCCACTCTATAATTATAATTGGCAACGTGTCCCACACATATTTAGAGTTCCTTTCATAGACTGTTGCGATGCTCTATATCCTTAAACTAGGCCTGTATAAATTCACCAAGGCAAATTATCTTTAACAAAGAAATGGCCAAAGACTGCATCTGTGCGAAAATAGGAAGGACAGCATGAAAGCTAATTTGAAAAATCCTAATTTCAGAACGGCTGTTTTCTTGGCTATATAAACAGACTATATATTTCTTTTGCACATTCTGTAGAACATTACCTAGAGGCTGCATGCACGTAAACATGAACAATATGGATATACACGGACAATATGGATTCTTTTCTCCCCATAAGGACGAAATGGAGTCCTATGGGGCTATTCTCAATCAGGGAAATTGCATTGAGGGAGGAAAACATTAGCCTGCAGTCCTTTTTAAAATTTTGTTTCAATTTAAACAGTACGTTTTTTGCTGTCTTCTGTCTACGTAGTGAAAATCACCTTACCATATCAGTTATCCCGGTTTTGGTTTCAACCTATCAACATCCTAAGATCACATTGCTGTAAAAAAGTTAAGTAAACGTCTTCTTTGGGCTATCAAAACTATGACACTGGTCCTCATCCTCCTGTTCTTCTTTGTAATGTATCGAGACCCGACCGCGTGTGAGGCTAGCACTCCACACGGTCATGCAAAGCGACTGAGCTTCGCTCCGGAGAACAATGGGCCAAGCAAATCCTAGCCCGCACCCATCAGAGGGCTAGGATATGAGTAATGTCCAATGGAATGACTGGCCACTGTAAATAGCCAATCACTAGAGTGGGGTTCACTGGGAATATGAGCCGGCCTGCGAGCCGGCCAAAGTTGTCTTGTTCTTCACTAAATAAAGTATGAGAGCAATCTGATCTCCTATTGTATGTATATAAAAAAGGTAAAGGTTCCCTTGCTCGAAAGCCAGTCGAATCCGACTCTAGGGTTGCGGTGCTCATCTCCGTTTCAAAGCCGAAGAGCCAGCGCTGTCCAAAGATGTCTCCGTGGTCATGCGGCTGGCATGACTAAACACCAAGGCGCATGGAACACTGTTCCCTTCCCACCGAAGAGGTACCTATTTATCTACTTGCAATTTCTTGCTTTCGAACTGCGAGGTTGGCAGGAGATTGTATGTATATACGTATGCCAATAAAGGCTTGTCAAAGTAAGTAAAGTATGAGAGCTGAATTCACTAAGTAAGTCTCAATACTTTTCATTCTTCTTCATCATCATCATCGATAAACATTAGCCACAATCCACCTAAAGCAAAAAAACTAAACAAAACAAAGCAAAAAATCAAAGGTGTAATGATGCTTACTTTCTAATGGTGCTTAACTTTACCTGAATCAATCTAACTGAACTAGGATTTCTGAAACAAAAGTAATGGTTTTAAGGTTATTGTAGCCAAATTAAGGGTTGCTTTATTAAGGCTTGCTTTATGATTATGATACCTCATGCTTTATCACGGCAATAACAACAAAGCCGTAGAGCTGGAAGATAAGGAAATTCAGTGTTCTATCAACATAGTCTGTGCTATATTGTGTTTGGATTCCCCTTTTGTATTTCCTTGAAGGCTATTAAGAATGTGAATGCTGCTGCTGATCTACTGTTGTCTATGCCTTCCCTTGGACTGCAAGAAGATCAAATCAGTCAATCCTAAAAGAAATCAACCCTGACTGTTCCCTGGAAGGCCAGATAATGAAACTGAAGCTCAAATACTTTGGCCACCCAATGAGAAGGGAGCACTCACTGGAGAAGAAGACCCTGATGCTGGGAAAGATTGAAGGTCAAAGAAGACGGGGACGGCAAAGGATGAGATGGTTAGACAGTGTCATCGATGCAACGAACATGAAGTTGAGCCAACTTCAGAGGACAGCGGAAGACAGGAGGGCCTGGCGTGATGTGGTCCATGGGGTCGCAAAGAGTTGGACTCGATTGTGCGACTGAACAACAAAAATGCCTTCCCTGCCCCAGGAATGTGAGATTGTAATGCAAGTAATCTGTAATTAATACCTTTTAGGGTTGCCATTTGCCCCCCAGGGGATACTCCAATTTTTCACGCTCCTGGCCACCACCAGCCAGATGGCCGGTGGGAGGGAATCCCCCCACAAACAGAAACATTGCACATGACATGCCTGGGACACCCGGAGGTGATATTGGCGACATCAGGGGATGACGCTCTGGATTTTGGGGGAAACTCCATGGTTTGATGGCGATTTGACCATAGAGTTTTGCCCAAAATCCAGAGCGTCGCCCCTGATGTCACCGGTGTGCTGATGTCAGTTCTGGGTGATGCAGGCACATCACGCGCGACATTACTGTTTTTTTGGGGGGGCGGTCACTTCCCACTCCCGGAACATCCCCCATCCCCCCACCGGTGGGCAAAAGGGATCTGGCAACCCTAATACCTTTCATTTAGATTCGTGTGCTGATGTCAGTTCTGGGTGATGCAGACACATCACGCGCGACATTACTGTTTTTTTTGGGGGGCGGTCACTTCCCACTCCCGGAAAATCCCCCATCCCCCCACCGGTGAGCAAAAGGGATCTGGCAACCCTAATATCTTTCATTTAGATTCGGGGGGGGGGTAGCCATGTTGGTCTGAAGCAATAGAACAAAGTCTGAGTCCAGCGGCACTTTTAAGCCCCTTTTATGCAACATTTTTTTTTTAAAAAAAAGAATCAATGTACTGGTGACCACTTTTTGGTGCCTGCCAGCCTTCGCACAAACACTTTTGTCAGTACAACTTGCTGCAACAGACCTCAGGGTGGGTTGAGGATAGCCCTTAGTTGCTTATTTAGGTCCCTGATTCAACCAACAAATAGATCCCCAATACTACTTGTGGTATAACAAATAGCGTAAATGATCTTTTTTTTAAAAAAAAGTTCTAAAATATCCTAGGGCAAAGTCACCTCTCTAACAACGCCACCCCCGGAAGCCCTTAAACTAAACCCAGAGCCCTCTAGTAGGCCATTATGGATGAGGTCACTCTCAGCTGTTTGTGGAGAGTGTTCCACAAGCAGAGCATTATAGCAGAGAAGGTCCTAGCAAGCTGAAGAGCCGTCAAGGCTGATTCCACCACGAAGGCCCCCTGTGAAGATCTCAAGTCCTGGGTCATACAATCTAGCTGGAAACCATCCGTTTAGTGGGTGGGTGGAGACAGTCCTGGGGCATACGATATGGGTGGAACAGCACCTCTATTGGACCTGGAAAAGGAGGAGGAGGAGGAAGAGATTGGATTTATACCCCGCCCTTCACTTCGAGTCTCAGAGCGGCTTACGAACTCCTTTCCCTTCCCCTCCCCACAACAGACAACCCTGTGAGGTAGGTGGGTGTTAAGTCGCTCGCTTAACAAAGCAGTCGGAGAGTGATTCAGCAAGAACACAACTTTATTCTTCAACTCGAACACAACTCCAGCACGGATCAACATCTGATAGCCAGAACAGCCTTTACATTGGAGCTGTCCTTCTTTTAAACATT
Source organism: Gekko japonicus (assembly GCF_001447785.1). NCBI lineage: Eukaryota > Metazoa > Chordata > Lepidosauria > Squamata > Gekkonidae > Gekko > Gekko japonicus. Next base: position 256,696 of record NW_015170964.1, on the reverse strand, counting down.
CGCGGCTAATGTAGCCACACCCACTGTACAAATACCAACCAATAAGATTGTTCACATAAGGACCAATCACGGATGTTCCCGCTCAGGGAGCTTGCTTGAAAGTGATTGGTTAGGTGCTTCCTGGGCTAGTAACACGATTGGATGGATTTGGATCCTAGCCCAGGACGAAGCTTTACATTACACTTCAATTAGATGTTTCACAACATATCATGCATTCAAGGCAGCTTTGAATACACTACACCACTTTGAATACACCACTTTGAATACACTACACCACTCAAACAGGCCTTCTCCTCTTCAGTATGCAGTGGCAGCCCAGCTATGAATAGGAGCGAAATATGCAAGAACAATGAGCACAGGGTTGGGGGGCGCCAAAGGAAGGAAAGATCCATTTTCTCCAAGGGAACTGATCTCTGTAGTCTGCAAATGAGCTGTAATTCCGGAGGATCCCCAGGTCCCACCTGGAGGCTGGCATCCCTAGCTTCATATGATCACAGTGGTGTATCCCAGTAAAGACCCATGCGGACACATTTTGAACCGATCACAGCTTTCAAATCATCTGCATGATAAGTCAGACGTGCATAATTAGCTTCAGTTCATGGCAAATAACTTAGATGTTACAAGCAGCAATGCTGATTCTGTGAACTTAGGCAGATTGGGAGAGGGAGGGCAGGAGGGGTTGCATCAGTGCTTAGTTCTCATGGCCAGGGGTCATTTCGTAGAAAAAGAGCTAGGGGAACTCATTAGCATAACTCATTAGCACATGCCACACCCCCTGACATCAGGGGCCCTGCGGTGGACCTGCAAGGCTGACAGGAGTGCGAGGAAGCCCCACCAAGGCCCTCCCTGGCCCCAGGCAGGCAGGGGTGGGGAGAGGCGGGGGGGAAGCAAATTACCCTCCCTCTTCTCCTGCCTCCTCCTGGCTGAATGAGGGCTGGAAGCAGGGTGGCCGGAAGCAGGGGGCGGGGCTTCATCCTGTGCCCCCCGCACATCACCTGGGGGAACTGCGTCCCCCCGCGATCCCCCCCAAAATGACCTCTGCTCGTGGTCCTTTCTTACATGACCAGGGTAATGCTGATTGCCACTTTGGGGGTCAGGAATTAATTTTCTCCAGGCCACTTTGGCTGGAGATCCTGGAGGGTGGGGTTTTTTTGGAGGGGGTTTGGCCCTCTTCTGGGCATAGAGCAGGGGTCACCGGGTGTGTGCATGGGGAAGGTATTTGTGAATTTCCTGCATTGAGCAGGGGGTTGGACTAGATGACTCTGGAGGTCCCTTCCAACTCTGTGATCCTGTGACACTATGATCAATAGCGACGACATGACAGGAAAAATTGGCAAGCCTCTGGAGGCAGCCATGTGCAACAGCCTTGCAACAAAATTGTGGATCGATTCATGTAAACCCGTTTCTTTCTCGGCATAGAGATGAATCTAGATGGCAGACGAATCTGAACCCATCGCAAACCGGACTAAGGATCAAAGCTAATTGCATGCTCTTCAATTTTCTCTGTAAGGAAGATCAAAGGAGCCAGTTGCCTTCCCTGGCAAATCTGAAGGATGAGTCCTAGCAGCTGGACCAGAACTTGACTGTGATGAACTGTACCCTTCCAGGATTAATCAGCAGTAATTACAGACTGGGTTGGGTTTTTCTAAGTGGCAGTTTGGACGAGAAGCAAACAAAGTCTCTGAGTCTTTCAGCTTCATGACTGCAAAATCATGTTCAAGACCACATCCTTTGAATCATGACGCTGTTAACGTTTCACAGAGAAAAGAAGTATAAATTGAGCCAGAAAGACTTGTGGCAAACTGCTCAGAAAAAAAGAAAGGGGTTGGACGGTTATTCTAATTTTCACCAAAGAAATGTCATCATCCAGTTTGGTGTAGTGGTTAAGTGCGCAGACTCTAATCTGGGAGAACTGGGTTTGATTCCCCACTCCTCCACTTGCCCCTGGCTGGATGACCTTGGGCAAGCTGTAGTTCTGATAAGAGCTGTCCTTGAAAAAGAGCAGTTTCTGTCAGAGCTCTCTCAGCCCCACCTACCTCACAGGGTGTCTGTTGTAGGGAGGGGAAGGGAAAGGAGTTTGTAAGCCGCTCTGAGACACCTTTGGGTAGTGAAGGGCGGGGTATAAATCCAATCTCTTCTTCTTTTTCTTCATCTTTTGGAACAATTCCATAGAAAGAAACCATCCTATCACCTTAAAAACAAGACAACTTACAGTCTCATCCATTTTCTTGACTTTTCTTGACTTTCTTCAAGCACCCGTGTCCAGTTGGCTATTCAGTCTACTGCCCCTTCTGTTAATGCAAAGAGATTTCTCCTGCATTCTGACAGGATTATTACGAATGGGTTAGGAGCTGGAACAAGTCTTCCCGTCAAGTTGTCTCAGCCTCCTGCCGTCCAAAGGCAAACCTTTCAGATTTCAATTAGTTGGAATGATGTCCAACCTCATTTCATTTCCCCCCACCTTAAACGCAGAATATTTCCACACAGAAAAGCTGTAGTAAGGTGATATGACTGTTTGTTTTCATACAGGTCCGGTGGGTGTGGAACATACACAGTTTAACTATTTTTATACTTTCGGTGACTTGCTTACTAAAAAAAAAAAAGGAGAAGAAAACAAGGGCATTTATTTTTACACATAGCTATTAAAAATGTTGCGATGACTCCAGTCAAATAGACCAAGGCATCTCAGATATTGAAAGGAGAGAACCCATATGTGTAGGAACCATTCTTTTAACCCCCTACTGGCCTCAGTGGACTGATTAATAAATAACCAGAACAAAGTTTGAGTTTAGTGGCACCTTTAAGTCCAACAAAGTATAATTCTGGGTATAGTGGTGGCATTTTCCAAAATAGCTGAAGGGGTTTAACATGTGATTCCCCCCCCCCATTTCTGATGTTAATAGGAAGCACATGATAAAACCTCTAGCCAAGTCTTTGAAGAACTAGAATTAAATGTAAGAAACGTAGTCCATATGATGAGAAAGCTGGAGTAGGAACACACTTCCACTTTCCAAAAACTGCAGCTCTCTTTCACTGAACCTTACCCTGACGCAAGAAGGTGGAGAAGAACAAATCCGTGGAGCTGTTATAGTTTTTACCTAACTTCTACATGGTGCCATTTTATCTCCGGCAAAGTGATATTTATGGAAAGCTTGCCACGACTGATTTTGTCTGCTCATCTCTGCTTATTCCCCCAGTTTTGCAGTTCTGTTTTTGAAGAACAGCTAACAAGAAGAGCCAGGGCTTTTTTTGTGGAAAAAGCTCAGCAGGAACACTCATTAGCATAACAGGCCACACCCAACAGCAGAAACTCATTAGCCTATTAGGCCACACCCCAGACAGCACAGCTCATTAGCATATTAGGCCACACCCCCATGTTGCCAGAAGTGTGGTCATCCAGCCACACCCACTTTTTGCTTCTTATTCTGTTTACTTTGCTGTCAAAACCCTGGGCTTTTTTTGTAGCAGGAACTTCTTTGCATGTTAGGCCAATCCTAATGAGTTTCTGATGTTGGGTGTGGCCTATTATGCTAATGAGTTCCTGCTGGGCATGGCCAGCTCAGGAGCCAGCCGGAACTCCGTTCCTGTGCGTCCCTGCCCAGAAATAGCCCTGAGAAGAGCAGTGCAGTGCTCATGCTGTGAATGCGACATTACGTTTAGACCAGATCTATACAGGCCCTTTCCGCACTCTCCTTTTAATCCATGTTCACCGCGGTGTTCTCCAAGCAATTCTGCACTAAAGTCGAATTCAACCTCCTTTTTAATCCGGGGTTGTTTTCCCCCCATTCTGCACTGAAATCGAGTTCAGCCTTCTTTTTATTCCCATCCCCCATTCTGCATTCCGTTACCTCCCTTCAGTGGTCAGCCCGGTTTCAGCCTGCTGTTGCCCCGGGGGACTTAAATTGCCTCAACTCGAACACTGAGAAAATCTGGAGTGGCAGGCCAATGCGGAAAGGACCTTTCGACTTAACCGTTCACAGTTTTTGGTCTTTTCCCTCCACTCTGGAAATATTCTGTTGACTGAGTATCCATTTCATGGTTTTGAAAAAGTGTGCTCTAGTCAATGAAACCAATAAATCTGTTAGTCTTTAAGGTAACCACAGATTCCTTTTTTTTTTTTCCTGCAACAGGCTAAGTTTAGCATCGATTTCAGAAAGAAAATTCCACTGCTTAGCTCTCTTTCGGGGTTTATCTGGCAGTCCTGTTTAAAGCTGACATAATTATCAGGTTGCCAACCTCCAGGTGGTACCTGGAGACCGTTTGCTATTATAATTGAATTCCAGACAACCAAGATTGGTTCCCCTGGAGAAAATGGCTGCTTTGGAGGCTAGATTCTATGGTAGAGGTGCTGAACTAGTTTTTTTACGAGAGCCAGAACTGACATGCCCAGGGGTCATTTCCTGCAGGAGCGCACAGGAGCAGAGCTCCGGCAGTAAAGAGCCCAGGGGGCGGGCACATGCAACAAGCCCCACCCCCTGCTCCCAGGAGCCCTCAGTCAGAGCAAGAAGCAGCCAGGTAAGTTGCAGAGCTCCCCCCAACCCCCCGGTCCAAAACAGTCTAGTGGCTCCTTTAAGACCAAGTTTTATTCAGGTACAAGCTCTCCCTCCTCTGCCAGGACAGATCTGCACGCCCCCCCCCCCCAATAGCTAGCAATCCAAAACAGTCCAGTGGAGCCTGAGCGGTGGGTGTTGCCTTCTGACACACTTCCAGTGATGTCAGGGGGTGTGACATGTGCAAATAAGCTATGCTAATGAGTTATGCTAATGAGCTCCTGCACCTCTTTTTCTACGAAATGACCCCTGGACATGCCACTTTGTTGGGCTGGGCCATGTGTGCCATAAAAAGTAATGCCAGGTACTAGAGACACAAACTTTATGAAGGACACAGGCAAACCCCATTATTGATACTATTATTTACTCGAAATACAAACATGCCTCAAACATTAACACTCTTACGGTATTTCCTTAAAGTATCTCCCTGATGCCCACCCTGCTCTTTCCACCACCCAGTACTCATTAGCACCGGGACAGTACACAGGGATATAATGCACAGCCTCTGTCATCTGGCAATAAATGTAATGACCAGTTGCTTGTCATGGGCCAGACGAGAACCACGGACCAGCTGGTTCTGGCCCATGGGCCATAGGTTTGACACCCCTGCTGTATGGCATTCTACCCTGCTGAGGTCACTCCCCTCCCCTCCCCTCCCCAAACCCTGACCTGCCCAGGTTCCACCCCCAAAATCTCCAGGTATTTCCCAACTCAGAGCAGGCAACCCTACATAAGTACCAGGTATTAAATATTACACAGAAATCAGGAATAATGCTGATGACCTGCCTATTTCATATCAATGGGAAACTGGAAGCTATGCAAAATGAACACAGTTTGCAAGCCCAGGAGGCAGGGCGGGGAGAGGATGTATAACAAGAACAGAAGGAAGGTGGGGGTGCAGCTAAGAGAAGAGCCTTCTAAGGCATATGAAGGCACAAGCATATCTGAGTTACGTATCTGAGAGTGCTGAATTGCAACTGACAACGAAGCTCAAGGCAATGCATCCAACCTGGATTGAATCGAGACCTAGGTTTCCTGTCTCATTACCGATTCTGGTTTCTCCATGCCTATTACCCCTTTGCATATCTCACCTAAATCTAATCACACCTGGTATTGTCATTCATCTGCGACTGTAATTTGCCTGCTAATGTCAGTCAGCATCTGAAATCACTCCACTTTCCAACTAATAGGACCGATGGACTCCCATTCTAGCTGTATCTGAAGAAGTGAGCAGTGACTCACAGAAGATCCTACTCTGCCTACTCTGCCACATATTTTGTTACTCTCCTGGACTCTTGCTCTTTTCTACTGCTACAGACAGTCTAACATGGGTACCCATCTTGAGTTACACTGGTTTCAGTACACTCATCTTGTAAACTGTTATATAGCATATTATATTTATGACATCCTGTATTCCAGTACTTTATATCAAGTGGGATTTCCCACTTCCCAACCTTATAAACTCAACAGAAAAACACAACTATAAAAGATGTAAGTTTTTATTATTTAAAAAAACATAATAATTTCCTGGTTTTAACTTTCTTAAAGCATACACATTCATTTATGTGTTCTGGTTTACAAGATGAATGCTCATTTTGGCCCATGTATCCATCCAAAAGGTTATTAATCTGTTTTGGGGGCTTTTGCTGTTCAGACATTTTCAGTTCACTGTTATGCACTGTCATCGCATCTCCTACATTATGGATTCATGGCGAAATGTATGGGGAATCTGGACATTTCCAGTTCTTTGCTGCACATAATTTGACTGCTGCTAGAAGCTGCGGTGGGTCAAGCGGTTAAGACGCTGAACTGCAGGCTGTGGAAGGGCGGTACTTCAGCAGTTCGAGACCCGAATGTGCCGCATGACGGAGTGAGCTCCCGTCTCTAGTTCCAGCTCCTGCCAACCTAGCAGTTCGAATGCAAGAAATTGCAAGTAGAGAAATAGGTACCACTTCGGTGGGAAGGTAACAGTGTTCCGTGCGCCTTGGTGTTTAGTCATGCCGGCCACATGACCACGGAAACGTCTTCAGACAGCGCTGGCTCTTCGGCTTTGAAACGGAGGTGAGCACCGCAACCCTAGAGTCGGACTCGACTGGCTTTCAAGCAAGGGAACCTTTACCTTTAGAAGCTTATGATCTATTTCTTGTGGGACATCGTCTCCTCCCCCTTTCCTCAGCCACCATTTAGTAGACACGTAAAATCTGTTATTCCTTTTCAATTGATAATGAGGAGCGAAACTGTCCAAGGAACTCAGCTCTGTTGCCTGGCGTGTGCCTTCGGTTTCTCTGCAATCTTGCCTGGGATTTGAGGTTCTTGACTGTGTTGATTTCTCTATCCCTTAAGTGGCAGCGCTTAGGGGGAGGGAGGGAAGTTGTTTAACAAAGAAGCCCGCTTATTATTGCTGTGCTGAGTGTGCCACAGGTACGGACTTCAGAAGCCTGTGATGCAAAGAGAAAGGAGAATTTGCATCATCCCCCTTGAGGACGAGAAAAGTATAGGCTGGAAGGAAGTGAATGGCAAGAGATCAAAAGGGTATCGCTTTTTAAAGTGTCCGTGGACATTTGATGTTTGCAAAGGAAACCTCCACAAAGATGCACCCTCTAGAACACGGCTTCTGGGTCAAGGAGTATATACTATTAACTAGGGATACCAGCCTCCAGGGGGCACCTGGAGATCTCCTGTTATTACAGCTCCTCTCCAGACTACAGAGATCAGTTCCCCTGGAGAAAATGGGTGCTTTGGAGGGTGGCATTCTATGGCATTATACCCTGCTGAAGTCTCTCTCCCCCCCAAACCCGGCCCTCCCCTGGTTCTACCCCCCAAAATCTCCAGGTATTTCCCAATCCAGAGCTGGCAACCCTACTAATCTCCGTATGCTTAACAAGGAGGTTGTTCTTTTAAATCACCAAGTGAATCAGCTGGATCCCGCATTCTTTGCTGCTGTCATAAATGGGGGGAAAGAAATCCATTTGGAGGTGCCCAGATGAGGATGTTTGGTGGCAGTGTTCCCTCTAAGCTGAGTTAGCGTGAGCTAGCTCACAGTTTTTTACCCTCCGGCTTGCACATTTTTGTCTTCGCTCAGGAAGGACGGCTCCAGAGCAAACTGATTCATGCAGGAGCTAAACCACCCGCCTGCTCACGACTTTAATGCCGGTAGATCACAAAGTAGAATTTCTGCTCAGATTGGAGGGAGCATTGTTTGGGGGTGTAAAATCAACCTTTGTGTGTGCGCGTGCGTGTGGTATAGTGGTTAGGATGTTGGCCTAGGATCTGGGGGAGTCCTGGCCCGTAGCTAACATGGGGCCCTCCTGGGCTGCCCCCAAAGCGCTCCAATTTACCACCTGCACTATACTTTCATTTAATTAGCTGGCGGCAGGGCTCTTTTTGTAGAAAAAGCCCAGCAGGAACTCATTAGCATAACAGGCCACACCCAACAGCAGGAACTCATTAGCATATTAGGCCACACCCCTGCCCGCACAGCTCATTAGCACATTAGGCTGCATCCCCACGTTAACAGAAGTGTGGTTATCCAGCCACACCCACCTTTTGCTTGTTATTCAGTTTACCTTGTTTGTTGTCCAAACCCAGGGCTTTTTTGTAGCAGGAACTCCTTTGCATGTTAGGCCACACACCCCTAATGTAGCCAATCCTAATGAGTTTCTGCTGTTGGGTGTGGCCTATTATGCTAATGAGTTCCTGCTGGGCGTGGCCAACTTGGGAGCCAGCCGGAACTCCGTTCCTGTGCGTTCCTGCCCAAAAATAGCCCTGGCTGGCGGGATCCCTGAGGCCCCCTCCCAAAGAATTCCCTAGCTACGGGGCTGTGGGGGACCATGCTTGAAACCCCCATGCAGCCACAGAACTCCCAAGGTCTGCAGAAAAGCCCCAAACCTTCACAAAAAGGATGTGTGTTAAAAACAACAACAACATCCAAACAGACCATGGCTGGGCCTGGTTGAGGGAAGGATGAGTGGAGGCCACCTACTCCCTACACACACTGAAGAGGCAGTGCTGCAGCAGGCAGGGGGGCGGGGAGGACTGAGAGGCTGCACTGCACCCCCAAACTTCCCCCTTCCACTGCTGACCACCAAGGTGGCAGAGCTGGATGGGACAAGAAGGTTCTGAAGCCTCTTCCCCCATCTGCCCACCTCTGACGCTGCAGCCTTAGCCATGGCCAGGAGGAGGAGGAAGAGGAGGAGGAGGGATTGGATTTATACCCTGCCCTTCACTCGGAGTCTCAGAGCGGCTTACAAACTCCTTTCCCTTCCCCTCCCCACAACAGACAAAGAGAAGAAAGGCCTAAATATCTAGCCTTATTTGGTTGGAACCGATGCTCCCTCTAAGGTGTGGAGTCCTTTGAGCAAAAATTCTACTTTGTGAGCCATTGGCATTAAAGTTGTGAGCAGGAGATTTGGCTGCTGCATGAATTAGTTTGCTCTGGAGCCATCCCTTCCTGAGCTAAGACAAAAATGTGTGAGCCGGAGGCTAAAAAACTGTGAGCTGGCTCACACTAATGTGGCTTAGAGGGAACACTGGTTGGAACCCCCTTGGACTGTTAGGTTGGAACCGATGCTTCCTCTAAGCTGTAGAATATTGTGAGCAAAAATTCTACTTTGTGAGCTCCTGGCATTCAAGTAGGGCTGCCAAGTGGGGGCAGGTAAACCCCCGCTTTGGAGGCCTGATTTCCGCCACTGCGGAATCGGGCCCCGGGGGGGGGACTCCGCCCCCGAAGTGCAGCGTGGCTGCGTCACCAGAGGTGACGCAACCACGTCAATCACGTTGGGGGCGTGGCCCCGATCATTGGAGGGAAAACTCTATGGTTTTCCCTCCGACGATCGGGTCCACGCCCTCAACATGATGGACGTCGCGCATCACTTCCGGCTCCTGGCGCGCAGGGAGGCTCCCCCGCCGGTGAGTGAAATTCACTTGGCAACCCTACATTCAAGTTGTGAGCGAGCGATTTGGCTGCTGCATGAATTAGTTTGCTCTGGAGCCATCCTTCTTGAGCGAAGACAGAAATGTGTGAGCCGGAGGCTAAAAAACTGCGAGCTAGCTCACACCAACTCAGCTTAGAGGGAACACTGGTTGTAACCAGGGGTCATTTCGTAGAAAAAGAGCTAGGGGGACTCATTAGCATAACTCATTAGCATATGCCACACCCCCTGACATCACCAGCAGTGTGTCCTCCCCACAGCCGGCGGCAACCTCCAGCGGGCACCAGCAGGGAGCTCCAGGCCCCGCCCTCCCGCACCTCACCCGGGGGGATGGCGTCCCCCCGCGTCCCCCCCCCAAATGACCCCTGGTTGTAACATATGTAACAAATATTTTTTTGGAAGTTCATAGTAGGCTGTAGGAGAAAGTTGGGGATTTTTTGAATATCTGCCGTGCATGGCCTTTTGTTACTGTTCTGTAATGAACACTTGAAATAATCACGTTTTTAAGCACAACCAGACGAAGGGAAAGGTTCTCATGATGTCATTATTTTGATACCACCATCCACCCCTTTCATGGAAGACTCGGATGGTGTTCTGCCTGCCCTTGATGCATCCCGTGTGTTCGCCTTGCCCAGTACGGCAGAAAAAAGATCTGATGTCATCTGCAGCTGCTGCACCATATTTCAAAGGAAAAGTCATTAACTCTGCTCAGTAAAATCAGCTGTGCAAGGAAGAGGAGGGATTTATTAAGACAGCTTCTGCTACCAAATTGTATACATGCATAACTGTGAAGGCACAAATAATGCCTGACTAAAAAGGGGGAGAGCTGCAAATGCCGGAGGAATTTGGGATAACCACACTGCCTTGCAATATGGGGATATAAATCTGCCCAGTGCTGTAGAAATTAACTGAGTTTTGACACTTAGGACATGCAAAAGAACTGGCAGTTCTGTAGACGGATAACCTGTTTCTCTGCAGGGAAGAGGACCTTGGAAGTGTATGTTCTCCATAACCACATTAATCATTGAGTCAAAAATCAATGGGTGTTTCAGCAGTGCGAGGGTTAATTGCTTTTAAGTACAAAGTATTGCAAGCCAGTACCTCTTCTTTTTGCTTTTGTTCTTAGCTTTGGTGCAAATCCAGGCTATCCATGACTGTAGAGATGTTTTCCTCCCTGGATTTTTCATTAGTATAGCAATCTGTCTTGGTGTCAAGTGTTCATTTTATGTCATACAGCTCAAATACATGGCTAGACATTTATTCTGGAATGAAGAGGAGACGTATCCAGCCAGCGGACTGCTGTTTGAACCTAGTATCTTCTTCACAAAGGCCTTGAATACTTGTTGCCAGCTGTGAACAGAAGCGAAGCTGACTATGAGCAGATAAGACCAGGCAACAGTAGAAAATGCTAATAAGCCTACAGACCCTCTCCATAAATCTCTTGGACCCTTTTCGTTTCCTTTAGAGCAAGTGGAATTTCTTGTGCTGGATAAACTGTGCTTACTGGATGATGGCACGTTTAAACTTGTATTTAAGTGCATCTGCCCGATGATTTGCAAAAGCGATTATAATTTGCGGGAAAATACAAAAAGTCTACTCTTTTGACAATGCAAATTTCTGGTCCTCATTATTTGCAGTGAAGGGCAGTAGACAGACTGCATCTGGGAGACTAGGCTGAAATTTGGTATGAAGCACACTCGAGACCTGTATAGGTGAACTGCCTGCGCATTGAATGAATGTGCAGAGAGGGAGAGGGCGTGAGCTGACCCCACTCCCCAATCTCCATGTGATTGCTGGATCATGCACATGGTGCAAATGTGCAGAGGAAGTATCCGCTCCTATGCTCCCTGCCCGTGATCAGCAGCATTCAGAAAGCATCATCCTTAATCATGGGGAGAGAGCGTACACAAAAACACTTCCTCCGGGTGTTTGCACTGTGCAGACAACCCAGAAATTGTGCAGAGGAAGGGCCAGTACGCTCATGCCCACTCTCCCTAACCATGTGGTCAATCAACACACGGATGGCTCAGCTGTTCAGGGCTTGGACACCTCTGAATTCTGCCGCTTATCTAACCGGTCTCATAAGAGTAGTGGGAGGACGAAATCAGAAATCTTCATGCATGTTAGTCTGAGCTCTTTGGTGAAAGGACACCAGGGCTATTTTTGGGCAGGAACGCACAGGAACGGAGATCCGGCTGGCTCCCGAGTTGGCCATTCCCAGCAGGACCTCATTAGCATAATAGGCCACACCCAACAGCAGAAACCCATTAGGATTGGCTACATTAGGGGTGTGTTGCCTAACATACAAAGAAGTTCCTGCTACAAAAAAAGGCGTGGGGTTTTGACAACAAACAAGGTAAATAGAATAAGAAGCAAAAGGTGGGTGTGGCTGGATGACCACACTTCTGGTAATGTGGGGGTGTGGTCTAATATGCTAATGAGTTCCTGTTGTTGGGTGTGGCCTATTATGCTAATGAGTTCCTGCTGGGCTTTTTCTACAAAAAAAAGCCCTGGATGACACAAATGCGATAATGTGAAAATTCTCTTGTGGTGGTTCAAAAGACAGAAGGGAGGCTGATCAGCAGTGCCATCCTAGGAACGTTTCCTGGGAGTAGGGTTCTGTCACGGGCAGCGGCTAGAAAGGTTCTCTAATGGCTGCCACCACTCTGGTACGGGTCTCCCTGAGGGGGCCCAGAGCACCCACCCCTACCCCTTTATACACTCCTTTCCCAGCAGGTTTCCCCTTATGAGTGACCATATGAGGCATGAGGACTCCAAGACGGAGTAACAAACTAGTCTTATTAAAGAGATTTAACAACAACTGGAGTTCTTTTTTAGGGAAAATGAGCACAGGTTGCTTTTAACTCATGTAAACCCTATGCATTAATGTCCTCCAAATGTATCATTAACACCCTTGCTCAGGTCTTGCAAACTGAGGTCCATGGCTTCCTCGACTGAGTCTATCTCTCATTGGGTCTTCCCTTTTTCTTGCTGCCTTCAACATTTCCGAGCATTATTGTCTTTTCAAGTGACTCATATATAATACAATAGCCTCAGTTGAGTCGTTTTAGCTTCTAAGGAGAGTTCAGGCTTGATTTGATCTAGAAGCCACTGGTTTGGCTTTTTCGTGGTCTACAGTATCCATGACGTCCTCCTCCAGCATCACATTTCAAAGGTCTCTACTTTCTTCCCGTCAGCTTTCTTCATTGTCCATCTTTCACAGCCATACATAACAATGGGCAATACCTGCTCCCAGCAGCCCTCAGTCAGAGCAAGAAGCAGCCAGGTAAGCTGCAGAAACCCCTCCCCGGTCCCCCGGTTCAAAACAGTCCAGTGGCACCTTTAAGACCAAGTTTTATTCAGGTACAAGCTCTCCCTCCTCTGCAATGACAGATGTGCACGTCCTTATTCAGGTACAAGCTCTCCCTCCTCTGCAAGGATAGATATGCATGTCCCCCGTCCCCTCCAATAGCTAGCAATCCAAAACAGTCCAGTGGCGCCTGAGCGGTGGGTGTTGCCTTCTGACAGGCTTCCGGTGATGTCAGGGGGTGTGGTACATGCAAATAGGTTATGCTAATGAGTTATGCTGATGAGCTCCTGCACCTCTTTTTCTATGAAATGACCCCCGGCTAGCCCTAACTACCATTCTTTACCACTAAGATGGACTTCAAAAGCCACCACTGTTTACACCGAAAAGTCTGGCTTTGCATCAGAGCTGCAGAGTTTCTCTTTCAGGAGGAGCAGCAGTCACTTCTGTGGCTTGTCAATGGACTTTGCAAAACGACTGTGGATCGGAACTACCATTCTTTACCACTAAGATGGACTTCAAAAGCCACCACTGTTTACACCGAAAAGTCTGGCTTTGCATCAGAGCTGCAGAGTTTCTCTTTCAGGAGGAGCAGCAGTCACTTCTGTGGCTTGTCAATGGACTTTGCAAAATGACTGTGGACTGGGAAAACTGCAGCACAGGCCTGACGATGCTTTCCAGAATCTCATTTACTTCTAAGTCCGTCCGTTGACCCCCCGATACATAGAAAAGCTGCGGCTCGATTATTCTAATATGAAAACCAAACGGAACGTGTGGGTGAGGGAAAGTTGAATTCCCGCAGCTCTCTTTATATAGCATAAGGGAACGGTAAAGCATAGAACAATGTATTCATTTGGCTTTTGTTAAGTCGCTCACTTAACAAAGCAGTCAGAGAGTGATTCAGCAAGAACACGGCTTTATTCTTCAACTCGAATACTTCTCCAACACGGATCAACATCTGATAGCCAGAACAGCTATAACATTGCAGCTGTCCTGCTTTTAAACATTCCTGGCTAATGTAGCCACGCCAACTGTACAATTAACAACCAATAAGGTTGAACCGATAAAGACCAATCACGGTCGTTCCCGCTCAGGGAACTTGCTTCTCAGTGATTGGCTTGTACTTCCTGGACTAGTGATATGATTGGATATGTTTGGATCCTAGTCCAGGACGAAGCTTTACATAACATTCCTATGAGATGTGGCCGAAAGAGCGACTCCCCCCTAGTGCACCCTAAAGCGCCCCGGATCCGAGCTCCTCTCTTCTGAGGGGCTCGTTCGGGTCTCCGCTCGCGCGGATTCCCTCCTCCACCGCGGGCGGGCGAGGCGCCCTCGGGAGCGACCCGAGGAAGCGTCCGCCATGCGCGGGAGCCAGACCGGAAGCCCCCTTTCCTATGTTTTAAATAACATAATTCCTTTTTTATATATAAATGTATTTATTGGATTTTCTGTACAATATTATTACACCGCTTAACAATCTTCAACAACATAAAAATATCAAACAAGATATACGTCTCATTAACAATCTCCAATAACATCGTAATACGACATACGTCTCAAAACATCTGGTTTAAATTTTATGTTAAACAGTGCTCTTACGCTTTTATCTTAAACTTTCCCCTAATATTGCTAGCCTAGCTCTCATTGGTTTCTATCTTCTTTATCTTCAGCCAGTTATATATTGCTCCCCATTTTTCCCAATATTTTTCTTCCAATTTATATTTTAATTCCATATTTACTCTATCCATTTCCGCTACTTCCAGAATCTTATGTTTTAATTCTTTTATTGAGGGTAAAGTGTTCGATTTCCACCTTTTTGCAATCAAAAGTCTTGCCGCGGTTAGTATATATATATATATAATTATCTGTTTATGTTTTTTAATTGCATCTGGGATCATATTCAAAAGAAATATCTCTGGTAATAAAGGTAGTTTAATTTTTAGAGTTTTAGTTAATATTCCCTGCAGTTTTTTCCAAAAGCCCTGAACCTTGTCACATTTCCACCAAATATGCATGAATGTCCCTACATTTTTCCTACATCTCCAACATCTGTTAGTGGCGCCAGGAAAGCATTTTGCGATTTTATTCGGCATCCATTGCCACCTGTAATACATTTTGTATATGTTTTCTTTAAATGGTACTGCTCTTGACAATTTAATAAATATTTAAGAAATATCTTGAAATATTCTGATCAAACATCTGGAACTACTGCTGTAGGAGGTGACAAACCGATTCAGGGATGGCTCGTGGCCATCTAAGCAATGGTTGGATGTCATATAGTAAAGAGAGTAAGAAGAATGATTTTTAGGTAGAATTTTCCTTTCCATGTGGCGTGGTGGTTTTTTTGGGGGGGGCCCTTGCATTTCTGCATGTGTGTGTGCATGTCCCTGTGACTGGAAGTCATGGCGACCGCCTGTGACTCCAACTGGAGCACAGAGAAGTGTCTTGATAGCCTGCCTCTGGCCTCTCTGCTTTGGTATTCTCTGGAGGTCTCCCATCTGACTACGGGTTGGGCGTGGTAGCTTCCAAGGTCTGACAAGGTCGGGTTTGCCTGGGGCTATCCAGGGCAGGGCTGGTGTAGCGTAGCTTGTCCTCCATTAGCAGACCCAAGGAAAATCTGCTCAGAGAGTTCTTGAAAGTGGTTTCTTTGGCAAGGTCTAAAGAATATCCTCAGATCTCGAAAGCTAAGCAGGGTTGGTCCTGGTTAGTGCTCGGATAGGAGACCATAAAGGGAGTCCAGGGTTGCTACGTAGAGGCAGGCAATGGCAACCCACCTCTGGCCCCATTCACACGGAGGATTTGCCGCGCTAAAGGCACGAATGTCATGCGGATTTTTGGGGTGGAATCACACCACAACATCTGGGAAGCGTAGCGTACCCGTGGCCAACCCGTGGCATCCCACCGAAGATGCGCAGTAAAAAAGTACCATGGAAAGTGCACTAGTATCCGGAAAACGTGGGGCAGGCGTCTGATCGCAGGAGCGCTAGTATCCCGTGGCATCCGACGCCCGTCCACATCCCATCGCAAACTGGATGTTTTTTGTAAGCACACGCGCAAAACATGTAACTGAAAGCAGTGCTGCTCCGCGGAACTGCGCATGCGCACAAATGCGAAACGCTTCTTTGCCACGCTCCAGCATTGCCATGTGATCGCCAGCTAACAGCCTAAGCGCGAAGCCTCAGGGGACCATATGATTGGGCTACCAAGCTTTATTTTGCTCCGGGGCAAACAGCCACGCCTCCCCCCCACATTATCTGCCCCGTGTGACCGGGGCCTCTGTTCATCTCTTGCCTTGAAAACTCTATGGGGTTGCTGTAGCACTTTCCACCACCAAACAATATATCTACCCCTTTCCTAGCTAGGGACACAATACCCCAGCAAGAGTACTTGCCATGAGTGTTGATTGTTGCCAGGGGTCGTTTCGTAGAAAAAGAGGTGCAGGAGCTCATTAGCATAACTCATTTGCATGTGCCACACCCCCTGACATCACTGGAAGTGTGTCAGAAGGCAACACCCACCGCTCAGGCTCCACTGGACTGTTTTGGATTGCTAGCTATTGGGGGGGGGGGAGGAACGTGCAGATCTGCCCTCGCAGAGGAGGGAGAGCTTGTACCTGAATAAAACTTGGTCTTAAAGGTGCCAAAGGAATGTTTTGGACCGGGCTGCTGGGGGGGGCTCTGCAACTTACCTGGCTGCTTCTGACTGAGGGCTGCTGGGAGCAGGGGGCGGGGCTTGTTGCATGTGCCCGCCCCCTGGGCTCTTTAATGCCGGAGCGCCGCTCCTGTGCGCTCCTGCTGGAAATGACCCCTGATTGTTGCACCATCTATTAGGACTTATCTCTGTTCAAGTTATCCTTTGTGAAGGGATCCTGTATTGACAAAAGTTGCTGTGTTCATAGCGCTTGTGTCTGCATTATACCTTTGGTGGTAAGCTGTTGTACTTCAAGCCTGTGATATGTTACCTTAAGCACAGTATCTTGGGTATGTGTTTTTTCCTTGAAGCCACTTTGTAGTTGCCTGCCAAACCCTTTCTTGACTTGAACCATCCCCAGTTCCCCATTTGAAAGGACTTAGAAGAGGGATTTATGTAGCCAGGGTTCTGCTGGATTACACTGCACTTTAAGGAAACCCTCTGCTCATGTAATTAAAGCGTGGCATTGTTTATTAGGACCTACCTTACTTAAGAGGCCCAAGTTAACTTTTAGAAAATCCACATTTGGAACCGCCTCTAACAGAATAGTATTGGATTATTATTTTTCCTGCCTGAGTGAACTCTACTAATTTTGCATAAGAGGGATTTGCCACATAGATCCAGAGTACATTTTGTTTTAATGTGAAACTGATGAATGTAATCAGTGTTTAAGATAAGAAAGTCCTTAAAATTATTTACAGCTGTTAGGGATCCTCTTGTTGGAGACGCTTTCCCCATCACACCCTCGGTCTCCAGTTAAGAAAAGCCCAGAAAGATTTCACTCAGGTTTCTATCCCCATAATGCCAGCAGAAGAGCATTTTTAAAAACCACCATGGGTGTTTTTTTCTTGTTTTTCATAATGCTGATGCTAGTTGTTGGCATGGTGTTGCTTTCCTTTTATGCCATCTATGGGTGGAAGGCTTGGCCATCTGTTTCTGGGAACAATCGCTATCCGACTGGTTTGCTCATCATCCTGTGGCTGGTTCAAATAAACAGAACCACCATCATCCTTAGAGAATAAGATACACTAGATGTAAACCCACAGCAGGCTCAGGGAAGACAGAACAAAAAACTGAATGAAGCACTCAAGACAGTTATGGATCCACAAGGGTTAAGCTGACACTAAATATTATGAAAATACAAAATTCAATCAGGTGTACACATTTTAACGTACCCCCCCACTTCTCCTGCCGGAAGCGGGGCGGCCGGAAGCAGGAGCTGCGGTGACTCAAGTGGTTAAGACGCTGAACTGCAGGCTGTGGAAGGTCGGTAGTTCAGCAGTTCGAGACCCGGGTTGCCGCATTACGGAGTGAGCTCCCGTCTCTAGTTCCAGCTCCTGCCAACCTAGCAGTTCGAAAGCAAGAAATTGCAAGTAGATAAATAGGTACCACTTCGGTGGGAAGGTAACAGCGTTCCGTGCGCCTTGGTGTTTAGTCATGCCGGCCACATGACCACGGAAACGTCTTCGGCTTTGAAACGGAGATGAGCACCGCAACCCTAGAGTCGGACTCGACTGGCTTTCGAGCAAGGGAACCTTTACCTTTACCTTT
>NW_015170964.1:198394-238485 GCF_001447785.1 Gekko japonicus | reverse complement strand
CCCTCTTTTTCTGTTTATAATCAGTATTTAGGAAACAACATCTGGCCTTATACTGCATATGTGTTGAACAACTTATTTAAAAAAATTTTTTTTGAATGTATGTCAAACTTGTAATTGGAATTGTGACCACTGAGGAAGGCCCTTTTGGGGGGCCGAAACGCGTTTGGTTCAGTTGCACAGCACTAACCCATCTATGTATGAATGTTGAGAAGTTTTTTTATGTCTGAATGGTATATTTTTTAATGAGTCTAAGTTTTAAAAATGTGTACACCTGAATAAATTTTGTATTTTCATAATATTTAGTGTCAGCTTAACCCTTGTGGATCCATAGCAACTTTTTGGGTTAGGGTTTTTTCCTTCCCCTTTTTTTCCTTCCCCTTCCCCTTCCTTTTTGTTCGCACTCAAGACAGTGCCAGGGGTTAGGAGAAGGGTGTTACAGGCAGAGAACATTGCTTCGGAGTTGTGTTTGATGTTTTATGCTTTTGATGTTCTTGAAGGGGGGACAGGATCCAAGACAGACGTTAGGCTCCACACTAGAAGATTTAAAATATAAAAACAAAGTGCCGTGCATCCTGCTCACAACTGTTCATGGAAAGTGGTTGCATATTCCTTTGAGGTGCTGTTGTATTGCTAACTCCTGCAAGAAATATCTTCACAAATAAGGTGCTCGCAGAAGACATCATCCATGGCTGTAGTTGTGGCGGAATGTTTAAATGTCAACCAGAATGGCTTCCATAACAGAGCTGACGTTGGCTAATGTGAAGCCAGAGGGTGGGCCAGACTTCCCTCTCAGGAAGTGAGATCAGGCATGGGGGAGGAGCTTAAGTCCTCTACAGCCTGAAACTCTAGAAAGTAAATCAAGAGTTGGGAGGAAGAACAGGATGCAAGTGCCTTCTGGTAAAGCATAAGGGATGAGTAAGTAAAGGTAAAGGTTCCCTTGCTCGAAAGCCAGTCGAGTCCGACTCTAGGGTTGCGGTGCTCATCTCCGTTTCAAAGCCGAAGAGCCAGCGCTGTCCGAAGACGTTTCCGTGGTCATGTGGCCGGCATGACTAAACACCAAGGTGCACGGAACGCTGTTACCTTCCCACCGAAGTGGTCCCTATTTATCTACTTGCGATTTCTTGCTTTCGAACTACTAGGTTGGCAGGAAAGGGATGAGTAAGCAATCTTTTAAAGAAAGAGCCCGTTTTATTTATTTATGTATTTATTTATTTGTTTGTTTGTTTGTTTGTTCGATTCAATTTCTATCCCGCCCTTCCCACAAGCAGGCTCCGGGTGGGTTACAAGCATTGATTATAGGACGATAAAATCAGAAATTAAAAACTATAATACTTAATCCTTAAATGATGGCGATCAGACGCCTTCGTAACTCTTACTATGATGCCCTGGTGTTAGTCAGTTTCAAACAGAGAGGGCTAAATCTCATAAGGGATTCCAGATGGTTAATTACCCTACCTTGGTTAAGCCAGGCAGGTTATCGTTCTGAATCCTCAAAAATAGAAGAACATGATCGACGGCAGCAGATGGTAACAGCATGTTAGCAGGAGGGTCCAGATGATATTTGATGTCCGCTGCTTCAACCAGAAGCCTAGTGGAAGAGCTCCATCTTACAGGCCTTGCAGAACTGTAAAAGATCCCAAAGGGCCCCGATCGCTAACGGAAGCTCATCCCACCAGATGGGTCCAGGGCCAAAAAGGCCGTGGCCCTGGTTGAGGCCAGACAGACGTCTTTTGGACCGGGGATCTCCAGTAAATGCTGGTCTCATGAGCAAAAGGCTCAACAGGGCACATATGGGAAATTAGAACATTCAGGAATTAGAACATAAGAAAAGTATGCTGAATCCGACCCTGTGTCCATCTAGCCCAGCATCCTGCTTCTGATAGTGGCCAGTTAGATGCTTCTAATTTATTTTAGATAGTGGCCAGTTAGATGCTTCTAATTTATTTTAGATAGGGGCCAGTTAGATGCTTCTAATTTATTTTAGATAGGGGCCAGTTAGATGCTTCTAATTTATTTTAGATAGGGGCCAGTTAGATGCTTCTTTTTGAGTGTTGAAGAGGCAGGAGGATGGTCAAAACGAAGGAAGGTTTATTCAAAGCATTGCTCAGCTCCGGACTGGACTGGATTGCTCTGCGTAGAGCGGCACTCCAACTTATACGATTTCATAGTGAACTATATGCATTGTAACAACAAACACGGGGTCTCATTGGACCTAAGCAGAGTTCTACAACTGGTTACCCTGGGTGGCTTCAGGACCAATGGATGGTCTTTATTAGACAGCCAATCATAATGCGAAAACTAGGATACCAAGACACTTCAAACAACATAACATTAAACCCAATACACAACACTTCTAATTTATTTAATTTTAATCATTTAAGGATTAAGTACTTTGGCCACCAAACGAGAAGGGAGCACTCACTGGAGAAGACCCTGATGCTGGGAAAGATTGAAGGTAACAGAAGAAGGGGACGGCAAAGGATGAGATGGTTAGACAGTGTTATCTATGCAACAAACATGAAATTAAGCAAACTCCGGAGCATGACAGAAGACAGGAGGGCCTGGCGTGATGTGGTCCATGGGGTCGCGAAGAGTTGGACTCGACTGAACAACAACAACAAAATGCTTCTGATGCAAACTGGGCAAAAATGCCTTAATTGTTTGGGTGAGCCCAACAGCTTGTACTCAGAAGCACCGGATCTCTGAACCTGGAGGTGTGTTTGGTTGGTTCCATTTTGTCATCACGGCTATTCACTGTTGATGGGTCTGTCTCCAAGACGTTAGCAAGTATGTGCACTACATAAAATATACCATTAAATCTATAATAGTTTGGGGCCAGAGAACGAGACCTGATTTGGTTCCAGTCCTAAAGCAAAGAAGATCCAGTAGCTTCATGAAATCTCTTCCAAGCATAGGGTTGCCAGCTCTGGGTTGAGAAATACCTGAAGATTTGGGGGATGGAGCCTGGGGAGGGCGGGGTTTGGGGAGTAGGGTTGTCAGGTCTTACCTTTGTTGTGGTGGTGATGGGGTAACGGCCCCTCTTTGGTGTTGGAAATGTATGTGTTTACAAGGTCTGATGATTCAGTCATTATAGGGTTAACTTGTATTCCTAGTTTGCTATTGTTTAGACTGACCTGGAAGGGATACCTGGCACTGAGCCAATGGGGAATTAGCCCGGGAAAAGTAGTTTCTACTGTAATACAGATTGGTCATTTGTTTCAGGTGACTTCCTTTCTAGGGGTCAAGAAGAAGGAGAGAATCTCCTCCATTACATGTGTGCTTGTAGGCAGCATAGAAATGTAGCTCTTAGTGTTATGTTGATTTGTAGTAATCCCATGAACCCTTTCCCCTTAGAATAAAGTATTGTTAAAAGCAAAGAACTCTCTTCTTTCCAATAGAGCAAGATCCATCAAATAGTTTGAGTATTAAACAATTTTTGACTATTTTACAACATTTGGGACATCTTCGGTGCATACGAACACATCACCCGGAAGTGACGTCATCGCGTCGGGCACGTTGGGGGCGGGGCCACCATCATTTGAGGGGAAAACAGAGAGTTTTCTCTCAAATGATAGAGCGGCCCCACACAATGTGCCCGGCACGATGACGTCACCTCCGAGTGACGTCATCAAGCCAGGCACGTCGTTGCGATCCAGGCACTTTGAGGGTGGGGTTTCCCCTGGTGGCCAGATTCAGGTCAGTGGGTAAGGGGCCCATCGAGCGGGCAACCCCCCGTCCCATCGGGGGACCTGGCAACCCTATTGGGGAGGCGAGGAACCTCAGCAGGGTATAATGGCACAGAGCCCATTTTCTCCAGGGGAACTGAACTTGGTCATCTGGAGATTTAATTTAATTTATTTATTTATCTTTAAATTTATACCCCGCCCTCCCCAAAGGCTCACAAGGGGCACGAATGCCCAAGTGAAAATATTAAAACAGTACAGAATAATATAAAATACAATAAATACAATTTCACTGAAATTTACTTTACGGTGCTCCAAAATTAATTAACTATAAGAGTTCAAGATGGGATTCTAAAATTGTCAGCAACAAGCCACAGTTATAACAATAAATATAGCAGCAACAATATACGTCCATACAGCGTTGACCTCTGCCAGGCACGTCTCGCACCCCCAATAGTTCCCGCTCTGAAGATGGTCAATTTGCGGGACTAATGAGGGGGGCGTAGATAGAAAGATGGTGACGATGGTGACATAATGATGATGGCGTAATGATGGCGGCGGCGGCGGCTCCTACTCGAAAGCCTGGCGGAAGAGCTCCGTTTCACAGGCCCTGCGGAACTGCACCAAGTCCCGCAGGGCCCGGATCTCTTCTGGGGGCTCATTCTACCAGGTAGGAGCCGCCACCGAGAACGTCCTAGATCAACTGTGATAGTGGGAGATCTCCAGAAACCAGCTGGAGGTTGGGCCTATGGAGGAAAGGCAGACCATCAGGACAGGATTGTGCCCAATGATCTGTGAACAGAGTTCTACTCATGGAAAAGAACCTTCCTGGCTCTCCTCTCCTGGTACAGCTCCTTGAATGGATGCCCCTAAGTGGTTCAGGGGGTCTTCAGGAACAGCGGGATGTTAAGTTTGCTGTGGGGCAGGAGGGAGAATAAACACAAATCTCCCATAACCCTCCACAAGCAGCAGAACCCTTCTGCCACTGGAAAAGAAGCACTGAATGCAACACATTGTAAATTATATCAAATGATTTAACACTATGGCAGTTGTTGATTATCCTGATGCAGAAACTTTTTTACATCTGAACTCGCTGATCGTAGTGGGGGAGAGAGATGAGCTCCCTGTGAGATGTTACACAAGCAATGCAAACTAGAGAAATTGTGTTATCCACTTCCGCTGTTCTCATTATAGCATCTTCAGCCATTAAAGTGGGTGACAGTCAGATATATTTCCAGTACAGCAGTTCTGTCGACCACTAATACTTGGCCATTGGCTGTAAACATGTTCTAAGTGGAAGTAAAAGTTGCATCTTAAAAACGTATTAGAAGTGGTATTTCATTAAAACGTCATACACTTGCTCTGTTCACAAGTATTGGAGTGAATTTTTTCAGTTTAGTCAATTCCGTTCCGTTTATTAGGTTTAAAAGCCTATAGGCCACACACCATACAAACGAATTTAGACTTTAAAAAGGTTTCAGACACTTAAAAAGACAGTATAACAGAAATGTGCCACATCTATTATACAGTTAGTCAGTTATACTTCTATTAATGGTTCAAACAAAGCAACGTGTTGTTGATTTACAAATCAGGGCCCTAATAACTGTGGTTGTTGTTAACTGCTTTCAATAGGTATATTTGTTGTTCATTTTTTTAAAGGTGGGATATTGGAGCTTCGTTTTTTTCCCAGTAGACATTTGTGACTGTGTTAGCGAAGATAGACAAAACAGGAGAAATCGTCTCTTTATCATACCTCCGAGTAGGAATAAGCCAGCGTTTGACTTATATAGCACCCTGTATTAAGCACAACAGAATTTGGTGCCAATCAAAAGTTTTGCAATTCCCACATCAGTTTTGTCTTCTTTCAAGCTATTACCTTTTCCCGTTTGGAATGTTTTCTGGGAACCGGCGCTTAAATTGCACATGTCTTCCTCCCTCCCGCCCCCGCTTCCCCCCCCTTCTGTCCTTTACAAGGACACAATATCTCCTTCCAAGGAGGCTTTGCACTGGGTTGTGTGAGCCGCTGACAAAGAGAACAAGTAATTTCTTAGCATTTCAATGTTGGGCTGCTTTGGGTTTTGTAAGTGGCCTGTGCACCTGTTGTGATAAGCAAAGCCCCCTTCACAACCAGGCTGAAAAGGGAAGGACCCCCCCCCCTTTGTGAATGCTAATAATTAAGAGGAAAAAAGGGGACTTGGTGGCTGCCCTGAATTCTTTGGGTTTCGATGGTCTAAAATGAAAGGCGGAAAAAACCGAAAGCGCCTTCCTAAACAGTTTTGCGAGGAGGATGCGGAGGGGGGGGGAAGTTTATAATTCCATAAAATGGGTGACAGTGGATTTTTAAACATTCCCCCCCCTACACATCCTAGTCTGTCCAGTCTTTGCATTGTATTCCCCTGATCTGAAGTTGCATTAAAATGTTTAAAACCCTTCTTGCTGTCAACATAATTCTTGAAGAGGGTATTCTTTTTCCCACCTCCAAATTGTGCTTCTGTTACTTATGTATTCAAGGTTCTGCTCTCTCTGTGTGTGCTGTCTTGATGAGTGAGCCAAGATGTTCCTGGCTTTGGCATTTTGTTAGGAATTAGCATGGCATTTGTATAAAAAAGTGTGCAAACTTCAGTCGTCAGGGCAGCCCTCCAATTCACCTGTGTTGTCAGTCAGTTGGTGTGTCAACTTGAAGACAAGGCACAGCTTAAGACTCTGGAAGGGTGACAAGTGCTTTCAGTTGTCTGAAAAAAGGCATGGTAGATGAAGGGGGGGGGGCGATTTAAAAAAAAAAACCCAAGAAGGCTACCCAGCTGCCAACACAATGCAAGCAGAGACTTTGGCTGCCATTCAAACCCACTCAAAACGAGTATTTCGATTTAATACCAAATTAAAAGCAGGCAGTGTTGTATAGCACAGGGAAAAGATTATACATTAATACTTCCCCCCCACCCCACACCACCGTAATCCAAATGATTGCACTAAAATAAATAAAAGTTAAGCCTCTTCCCCCCCCACACACACATTTGACTTCTTTCCCTTTTTCTGTAACATGGAGTCAGATTTTTTTTAGAGGTAAAGAGGAGGAATATTTAATACAAAGATTCACTCGAGCATGTTATGCCGGCCCCTTGAACGTTATCCTCTCTCATTTGCTGAATCTTCCACCTTTAGATACCAGTTAAAGCTAAATGGTAACCTGATGAGTTGATGGGGGACTTTTAAGTCTAAGCATTTGGAAGAGGCTAGCTTGAGGTCGCTGTAGTTTACGAAAGACAGCAATCCTAGGGTTTCCCATATTTTAAAAGGTAATGATTCATGTTTGTCTATTTAGTCTCCTTAGAATATAATGGCTATGCTTTGTTTCAGAATATAGCAGCTCTGGGATGTAAAGACTGTGCTTTATTCCGTAGTTCAAGAAAACCATTAATTTAGATTAGGGGAGGCCTGCCACTCGACACGGTGGCAGGAGAAAAATACGGGAACTGGTGTCCCTCCTAGCATCGTAACATCATTTCCGGCAAGAACGGGAAGTGACGTTGGAATTGGACGATGCTCTTGCATTCACCCAAAGATCTAGGGCAAAACTATAGAGTTTCAGATGAATACTCGTATATTGACATATTTCCCCGGTTTGCATCAGAAGTGACAACGTGGCACCATGGAATCTGACATCAGTAGACCCCACTCCCTGTGCTTCAGAATTTTCC
The DNA here is from genome assembly GCF_001447785.1 of Gekko japonicus. Classification (NCBI taxonomy): domain Eukaryota; kingdom Metazoa; phylum Chordata; class Lepidosauria; order Squamata; family Gekkonidae; genus Gekko; species Gekko japonicus. The sequence goes on along the minus strand of NW_015170964.1, from coordinate 231,104 downwards.
CACATTGCTGAGTGTTGATCTGACAGTTCTTGTTGGAGGACACATTTTGGGGAAAATTTAGATTGTTGTCAATATTACATACGGGTATTTAATACAGGTGATCTTCATCTTTGAGATATTGCGGTCCTGCCTGCTAAAACCTTTAAAGAGAGCCAGTTTGGTGTAGTGGTTAGGAGCGCGGACTCTAATCTGGGAGAACCGGGTTTGATTCCCCACTCCTCCACATGCAGCTGCCGGTGTGACCTTGGGTCAGTCCCAAGTTCTTTCAGAGCTGTTCTCATGCGAGCTGTCTTTGAAAGAGCTCTCTCAGCCCCACCTACTTCACAGGGTGTCTGTTGTGGGGAAGGGAAAGGGAAAGGGGCTTGTAAGCCACTCTGAGACTCTCTCGGGTAGTGAAGCGTGGGGTATAAATCCAATCTCTTCTCTTCTTCTCTAAAGCAAAACAAAAAGAAGCCCAGTGGCACCTTAAAGGCTAACAACATTTACTCCAGCATGAGTTTTCATGGGTGAGAGCTTACTTCTTCAGATGCAGTTAGAGTTGCAGCCATCTCTGGATTGGGAAATACCTGGAGATTTCGGGGGTGGAGCCGGGGAGGGCGGGGTTTAGGGAGGGGAGGGACCTCAGCAGGTTATAATGCTGGCCCGTAGATACAGTGGGGCATCTTGGGGCTAGGCCCCTTAACTTGCTGGCAACGCAATGCTCCCTCTAAGCTGTGGAGTCTTGTGAGCAAAAATTCCACTTTGTGAGCTACTGGCATTCAAGTTATGAGCAAGGGATTTGGCTGCTGCATAAACTAGTTTGCTCTGGAGCCCTCCTTCCTGAGCTAAGACAAAAATGTGTGAGCCGGAGGCTAAAAAACGGTTAGCTAGCTCACACTCACTCAGCTTAGAGGGAACACTGCTGGCAAAGGCCCCCTGACTTCCCATCCAGTCCAGAGCTTCACAGCCTTCTCCCCTGGATTAATTTGATTAGTCAGTGCCCCCTAAGAAATTTAAATGCCCCCCTGACTTAAAAAATCCTGGCTACAGGGCTGGTATAATGCCATAGAACCCGTCTTCCAAAGGAGCTGACGTCTGTTGGTCTGTAGTTCCGGGAGACCTCCAGCCACACCTGGAGGCTGGCAACTCCAGATGGAGTGGAAAGAAAGAAAACAATTTTCCTCCTTGTCGTGCCCTGGTGGAGCCCCAGGCACTAGAGGACTGCCGGCCGTACTGGCAAGAGATTTAGGAGAGAAGCGAAGGTCTCAGATATGGAATAGGTCTGACGTTTCACCACTGCCAGAGCCTTCTTCCTCGGGTCAACAGCTGCTTCACGTTGTCTCTCTGTTATCTCCCAGCCAGTTGCCACCAACATCCTCCTCGACCTTCTTCTGAGAGCCAGTCTGGTGTAGTGGGTAAGTGCACGGACTCTAATCTGGGAGAACCGGGTTTGATTCCCCACTCCTCCACTCGCACCTGGCTGGATGACCTTGGGCAAGCTGTAGTTCTGATAAGAGCTGTTCTTGAAAAAGAGCAGTTTCTGTCAAGAGCTCTCTCAGCCCCACCTACCTCACAGGGTGACTGTTGTGGGGAGGGGAAGGGAAAGGAGTTTGTCAGCCGCTCTGAGACCCCTTTGGGTTGTGAAGGGCGGGGTATAAATCCAGTCTCTTCTTCTTCTCCTCTCCTTTTATCCCCTCCCTACTCTCTGTTATCCCTCCCCTTTCTCTCTTTAGTGATTCTATAGCTCCCGGGACTCACCACTCACCTTGTTTGCTTTCCCCATAGGACCTCTCTCCCTTGGTCCCACCCACCTGAGTTTCCCCGTGATTCCCTTCCCTAACTGCTCTATCTAGGGGCGGGGCTACTTCCGGGGCAGCTGCCTGAGTGAACAACCACGTCTGTGATGCCTCCGGCCATCTCTCCTCCAGTAAGGTCGGGCCTTTCCATGCACTGCGCAGCTGTGCTCGAGCACGTCTCTCCTGCATCCCTCGCCGGCCACTCGGGCTGGGCTCCTGCTTCATCTTTCCCCCTTCCCTTCCTGTTACTTGACTTTGGGGCGTCCCTTTTCTCAGGGGAAGTGGGGGTGGCAGCACGGCGGCTTCCAAGGGCTCGCCTTTGGTTCCTATAGTGGCGAGATGGCCCTCTGTGTTTCTGTAGTGCTGTGTGCTCGGCGCGTGGTGCATCAGTCCCGCTGCAGCGGCCTCGGAGTCCGCGGAGGAACCCGCAGTGGGACACTCCTACTTCTCTCTCTCCCACCTTTGTCATTTTCTGGCAAATGGTTATCTTTTCTTTCTTCCCATTGCATCTGAAGAAGTGAACTCTGACTCATGAAAGCTCATAGTGGAATAATGTTGCTAGTCTTTACAGGAGTCGTTTTGTAGAAAAAGAGCTAGGGGAACTCATTAGCATAACTCATTAGCATATGCCACACCCCCTGACATCGCCGGAAGTGTGTCATAAGGCCACACCCCCTGACATCACCAGAAGTGTGTCATAAGGCCACACACACCACCCCCAATGGTCCCATGAGGGGCCCGGCAGTGGACCTGCCAGGCCGGCGGGAGTGCGAGGAAGCCCCGCCAAGGCCCTCCCTGGCCCCAGGCAGGCAGGGGTGGGGAGAGGCGGGGAGGAAGCAACTTACCCTCCCTCTTCTCCTGCCTCTTCCTGGCTGAATGAGGGCTGGAAGCGGGGCGGCCAGAAGCAGGGGATGGGGCTTCGTCATGTGCCCCCCCGTACCTCACCTGGGGGAACTGCGATCCCCCGCGATCCCCCCCGAAATGACCTCTGAGTCTTTAGCTTCCACTGGGCTTTGCTATAATAGACTAACTTGGCAATCCTCTGGAAATGGCATGGAAGGACTTTAAAGTAGCATTTTGAATTGTGCTTGGAAACTCACTGGCAAGAAATACAGACTGAGCAAAATGGGAGTTAACATGTACCTGGAAATTTGCCCCTACCAACTGTAGGAATCCAGGCGTCCTTTCTCCCCTCCCTGAAGTCGGAATCAGTCCCTATTGCCTGCTTGGCTAGGAGAGAGCGCTGCACACATAGACAAAGGTCTATTCATAAATATTCATTCATACTAATGTTTGTTTAAATTTACAAATGTGACAATATGACCTCTTGCTCTCTTTTTAAAATATATAACTTTGCTTATTTGCCATGCATTTTGCAACTAGAATGTTTTCCTTTTGTGCCTGGCTTATTTGAGTTGATGTGTACTGGGGCCCATAGAGCATCCTTTTCCGTGTGCCCTTCCTCTCCTCTTTCTAGAAGGAACAAGAGATTTGTTTGAATTACTTTAATTGCCAAGTGCTTGTTCAAACATAATCATAGCCATCAGTTACGGGCAGAAGTACTTTGGTGCTTATGTACAAATAAAGCCGTCTCTTGCATTTATGTAGCTTGAGCCACCGCTGCTGTATTGCTGACAGAGGATTTATGGAACTCTGAATGGTAGTAGTTCTCATAAGGTTGGTGAAGTTGCATGGGCATGCAAGCCTTCCACAATGCCGACATGTATTCAGCAACCGTCTCGTTCGCTGCCTGGGACCGTTTGTAGAACGCGTGCCGGCTAGCGATCTGCGAAGGTTGCGGTGCGAAATGCCCCTTCAATTTCAGCTTAAGGTCAGCCAGGGACATGGTCTTAATTTCAGCCGGTGCGGCCAGGGACCGGGCATCATCGAAGACAGCCCTTCCACAGGAGCTGAGGAGCTTCGCCTTCTGCTGGTCCTCATCCTCGATCTGGTTAGCCTGGAGGTGGAACTCGAACCTGGCAAGGTAGGAATCCCAGTCCTTGAGGTCCGGTTTCATTCCATACATAACTTCAAGCCACAAATGGACCACATTGACTAACCAAAGGTTGGACCCCACCAATGTTCACTGTGAAAAAAATGATTCTATTCCAATTATAGTTCACAGACTTGCTTCTTCTTTTGTTCCTTTATTTTATGTCATGCAGTGCTGCTGCTGCTTCCAGACAATTGCCATGCGACAATGGATTTCCTAGGTACATATTCCGTTCCCCCCAGTGCTTCTTCAGGTTGCGTTTTTATACATGGAGCCGATGCTCTAAGCCTCCTACTCAGAGTTAATCTTGTGTTTTCCTTCTTCATCTGCTGGCATTTTCTCCAGATGAGCTGATCTCTGTTGCCTGAAGATCAGTTGTTGCAATTCCAGGAGGTCTCTAGCCACCACTTGGAGGTTGGCCACGGCCACCGTGGGCCATGCACAGCCTCAGACTCATGCTGAAAGGACCATGCCCCTGTTAATGGCTGTTGTGTCCTGGTGGCAGCCATGTTGTTTCCTCAGCCTGTCCTGTGATTACGTAGTTTGTAATCAGTTGGTTTGGAATAGAAATAGTGAGGAATTTCAGACAGACGATATAATCCGGAAGAGGAATGGTTCCCAAATGGTTTCTGGTCTGTCATTTCAGACAGAACTGTTTTAGAACCAGTTCCCTACCAGAATATATTTGTAATTTCAGACACAAACGCTTCTGTCCCATTTAGGAAACGGGGCCAAAGCGTTTTACCTGTCAACCGCTTCCAAATAATCTTCAGTTTCCTCTCCCGGTTTTGATGTGCTTTTTCCCACCGTTTTTCGCTCGCGCGGGCGATCTCCAACTTTTTTTGGGGACGTTCGCTTTATAGCGCCATAGCGCTATAGTGCTATAACGCTATTACGGAGCAGCAGTATATCAATGCCATTGGAATGCCTGGAGTGTTTTGTTATAGTGCTATAGTGCTATAGCTCTATAAAGCGAACGTTCAAAAAAAAAAGCCAGAGATCGCCCGCGCGGGCGAAAAACGGCGGGGAAAAAGGGGGAAAAAGTGGGAAAAAGCGGTGCAGTCTGAAATGGCAAACCGCTTCAGATCCAGCTCTTTACTGGATGGGGAAAGCCATGTGTGAAATGGCAGCCCTATACTGGCTGTTTGGAGCCCCGTTGCCTGAGCGACGCATAGCGTCAGATCCTGACGACGGCAGGTGCAACGCGTCTCGCTGTCCCTGTGGCACGGATTCTGTGAAGAGCTACGATCCCCCGCCGCGACTTGGCAACTCTGCTGTCAGCTGGAGAGCAGTTGTAAAAGAGGGATACCTTCGGGCCCTACCTGGAGGCTGGCAGCCCTAATTTTATCTCTCCAGTTTTTGTTGTTTGGGCATCCCTCAGCTTTCCATTTGGCTGCCCATATTATTCTGGCGGCAGTCAACGTGGATCTAAGCAATTCATGAATTGTTCTTTCCGCATTGTCTGGCAGTGTTTCTTGACCTGTTCCTAGATGGTGTCATTGGAAGACGGCTGGCTTTGGGTTTTCATCCGAGCAGTTAGGCACTTAAAGCAACAGCTCCGTCATCCCCTGATTCTTAACTTCTGTGCTTGGTTTTCTGGCTTTGCTGCTCAGAACCAGTCATTTCTGACAAGATCGGTTTAAATGCAGCAGGCTCTGAGTAAGACAGAACGTATGGGTTGTTCTTGAAAGCGGTTGCTTTCCATAAAATAATTGAAAGGAGAATTATTTCAAGTATTGCAATATTTTTTTGGAGGAAGTGTCCAATCGAGTTGCCAGTCCCCCCCCCCCCCGCCAGGGCTCTTGTTCTTTTAACAGCTTACTGAGAAGTGGAGGGGGGGGGATCACCAGCAAGCAAAAATCTTTCCAGAAAAAAAAGCTGGCAACCTTCTTGCCCAGCGAGACTTGCTAATGGTGCCATAAGTGAGGCCTGTGATGACAAGCAATTATGCCAAAGAGCCTGTCAGATGCTAACTGAAAACAGCACTGAAATGGATACACGCAAATAGATTTACTTTTAGCCGAGGTTTATGGAGGAATTGTACAGCCTGGCTCTTTCCCTTCCTGTCCGCCCTTGTAAGATGACGCGGATGGATTAATTTCCATTGTGACTCTTATTTGTTATTGTAAGTCCATATGTGTACAGATCCAGGGGTAAGATTAGGTTCCCCCTCTATTGTTAGGGGTAAGTCACGCAGTTCATTAAACCTCCTGATCTGTTGCAACACCTGCTCCTCTTCTGACCACGAAGACCCTGGCCATTTCGTTATCGGTTTCCCTGGTGTTCCCCCCTGCTTCCCTTTCAATTATATATCTTTTTTTCTCTCTGCAAGCTCTTATGCCTTCAAACAAAATGGATATTAACTGCTATTTCCCCCCAAAGTTTATTTTTCAATTGTACAATTTTAGGTACTCCCCACCCCCAATTAATATTTCATCGGAAGGTTACATCTAAATCTTATTCAAGTCCTAAAAGAGGAAGCTGTAAGCAATGTTCCCTCTAAGCTGTGGAGCCCTGTGAGCAAAAATTCTACTTTGTGAACTCCTGGCATTAACGTTGTGAGCAGGTGATTTGGCTACTGCATAAATTAGTTCGCTCTGGAGAAGAAGAAGAAGAGAAGAAGAGATTGGATTTATACCCCGCCCTTCACTACCCAAAGGTGTCTCAGAGCGGCTTACAAACTCCTTTCCCTTCTCCTCCCCACAACAGACACCCTGAGAGGTAGGTGGGGCTGAGAGAACTCTTGACAGAAACTGCTCTTTTTCAAGAACAGCTGTGCCAGAGTTATGGCTTGCCCAAGGTCATCCAGCCAGGTGCAAGTGGAGGAGTGGGGAATCAAACCCGGTTCTCCCAGATTAGAGTCCACGCACTTAACCACTCCCTCCTGAGCTAAAACAAAATTGTGTGAGCCAGAGGCTAAAAACCTGTGAGCTAGCTCACACTAACTCAGCTTAGAGGGAACACTGGCTTGTTTGCACTCCTACAGCTGGAGTTGCCAACCTCCAGGTGGGAGCTTGGAGACCTCCTGCTATTACAACTGATCTCCCGGTGACAGAGATCAGTTCACCTGGAGAAAATGGCTGCTTTGGAAGTTCGACTCTGTGGCCTTATGTCCCAAACCCCGCCCTCTGGAGGCTCCACCCCCCAAATCTCCAGGTATTTCCCAACCTGGAGCTGGCAACCCTACTTACAGCTAGATATTTTGTGAAATTTCACTGGGGGAAATCATAATTTAACACAAATAGTCTACTGTCTGTGAAGTTGTTTAATTAAATAGTTAAATACCACAGTGACGAGCTACATGTCAGATTCCCCAACGAGGCAACTGTCAGTTCTCGAGGACTGTTTCAAGTCGGGAAAATGGTACGGTGGGGGGAGCCTCACGCTCCTCCCCCCTGCATTCTAGGGTTGCCAGGACTCCCCCCCCGAACCTGGTTTCTTGGCCAAGAAATGGCGGGGGGGGAGAATGGGGGCACATGTCAGCATTGTGCCGGCATCGATGTCGCTTCCAGTGAAAAAGGGAAGTGGCTTCATGGACAACCCTAGGATTTGCGAAAACTCTATGGTTTGAAGTAACATCAGCATGCTGGTGTGACACCAGTGCACCAGTCTCTGCCACCTAATTGCTTCTGGGGATTACCAGTCACTTTGCCATCCTACAGGTGACACCGGGACATCTCCCACTATCACAGTTGATCTCCACGCTGCCAAGATAGTTCCCATGGAGCAAATGGATGCTTTGGAGAGAGTGGACTCTATGGCTTGGGAAATACCTGGAGATTTTGGGGGTGGAGCCTGGGGAAGGCGGGGTTTGGGGAGGGGAGGGACCTCAGTATAATGTCATAGAGTCCACCTTCCAGAGAGGCCATTCTCTTCCGGGGAACTGATTTCTGTCGCCTGGAGATCAGTTGTAATAGCGGGAGAATTCCAGGTGCCACCCGGAGGCTAGGGTTGCCACCCCCCCCGGTTTGCCAGGGGTCCCCCTTTTTGGGGGGAGGTTCTACCCACTGCCGGCCAGATGGCCAGTGGGGGAAGCCCCACCCCCAACACCCACAGCCACCCATCTCTCTCCCTTTAAGGGTGCGGAACCCGTGTTTCCTCCCAAGCCCGATCTCCGCAAGCTTGCAGGGAAATGCCAGCTTCATGCTCTTAAAAGGGAAACGCGGCTGCTCTTAAAGGGGAAACGCCGGCTCCTGCATTTAAAAGGGAAACGCCGGCTCCTTTAAGTGCAGGGAACTGCTGTTTCTTGAGATCCGGCGCACAGGCGGGTGGGGGGGACCAGCGGACGTCCCCAATGTGACATCATCACATCGGGATGCCCCGCCCCTTCCAGGAACGCCCCCAAAGTCCCTCGCTGGGGGTGGAAGATGGACTTGGCAACCCTACCGGAGGCCGACAATCTTGTCCCCCTCCCATTGAAGCCCAGCACCAGCAGAGGTCACCAGCTTGTCTTAGAGCTGGTTAGAGCAATGCTAGAAGGATTTTCACCCTGACTTGTGGTAAGGTAAAGGTTTCCCTTGCTTGAAAGCTAGTCGAATCCGACTCTAGGGTTGTGGTGCTCATCTCCGTTTCCAAGCCGAAGAGCCAGCGCTGTCCAAAGACATTTCCGTGGTCATGTGGCCGGCATGACTATACACCAAGGCGCACGGAACGCTGTTACCTTCCCACCGAAGTGGTCCCTATTTATCGACTTGCAATTTCTTGCTTTCGAACTGCTAGGTTGGCAGGAGCTGGAACCAGAGACGGGAGCTCACTCCGTCATGCGGCACTCGGGTCTTGTGGTACTTGTGGTAACTCGGGTTTAAAAAAGGACCGCAGAGCACCTTTGCACTCAGGAGCAACATGGGAGAAGATGTACCGCAGGCTGCAAGCGATGTTCCCTCTAAGCTGAGTTAGTGTGAGCTAGCTCACCGTTTTTTAGCCTCCAGCTCACAGATTTTTGTCTTAGCTCAGGAAGGGAGGGCTCCAGAGCAAACCAATGTATGCCACAGCCAAATTGCTCACTCACAACTTTAATGCCAGTAGGTCACAAGGTAGAATTTTTGATCATAAGACTCCACAGCTTAGAGGGAGCATGGGCTGCAAGACTTCAACCCTGGCAACGGCATGAAGAAGGCACCCCTCCCGCCAGCAACTTGTTCCACCCGTCTCCCAGGCAGATGGCAGAGCACTTTTGCACTCCAGCCTGGAGCCTGCAGGGCAGCGCAGCAGGAGGCTCCCTGGGGCGGTGAGAGGTGAAGACGCACTCCAGGAAGAGAGAACTTCATGGAGAGTAAATCATACCAGCACTCAAATGTGATGTGATGGTGAAAAGTACGCAGACGGAGAGTGATTTCAGCAAAGCGTACTTTATTCCATCAGGAACAAGACGACTTTGGCCGGCTCGCAGGCCGGCTTATATCCCCCGAGAAACCGCCACCCCAAACACACCCCCACTTCCCAATAGGTTATTTACAGTGGCTGAGAATCCCATAGGCTCTCGGCCAGGAACCTAGCCCCCTGATCGGAGCGGGCTAGGATCCGCATAGTCCATTGTCTCTTGGAGCGAAGCTCGACGTTTGTCTCTGGACTTGTCTGGACTTGTCTGGACTCGATACATTACAGATGGACATGCCTCCCTTTGTTTGTGAAGGGCATGAGCCTTTCTGGCTGGTGTGCGTATGCGCTCTCTTGAAGACATGACATCTGAATGTGAAGTATTCCATTAAATGTGTTCCTCCCCCCCTTCTCGGTAACTGGGATTCTTAACCAGGATTTAACTGTGGTCAAAAATCCCAGTTCTTGGGAAGGAAACAGATTTCTGAATGGTCCAAGCATCCACATTTGGCTGTCACGAAAATCTGAACATAGTGGAATCCCCCCACCCACCCCGGTCTCTGCATGCTGCGCAAGGGAGAGGAGAACCCACGACTCTGGCAGCGTGCTGAGTTGGTGCTCATCACAGACACCCGCAGATTTGACCCAGGTGGGTAGCGGTGTTGGTCTGAAGCGGCAGAACAAAGTTTGAGCCCAGTGGCACCTTGAAGACCAACAAAGTTTTATTCAAGGTATACGCTTTCATGTGCACGCACATATCTGAAGAAGTATGTGTGCACAGGAAAGCATATACCTTGAATAAAACTTTGGTCCCGGTCACACGGAAGGTTTTGGCCCGGGAGAGGGACGGATCGGGGGCGCAGCAAACGGGCACGATCTCACCGCAACATCTGGAAAGCGGCGTGCACCCGTCCCCGATCCGTCCCTAAAGCCGGAAAACCCGCTGCAAAAAAACCCCTCCTACAGAGGAGGACTTACCAGGAACGCCGCATCAAGCACGGCCGTGGGATCGCCAGCACGCCCGTTGTCCAGAGAAATCCAGGCTCCCGGCCGAACTGCGCATGCACACACATGTGCAGTTCGGCTGCTGCGCTCTTCCTTCAGTGGCTTCCACCCCGGCATCTGATTGTGCCAGGGAGGAACTGTGCGGCGGCTCAGGGGATCTATGTGATCCCGCCGCGGCGTGTCTCTTTTGGAGCTGCTTTCAAAAGCCGCACTTTGCCCGTGCTTCTCCCCCCCCCCGTGTGGCAGGGGCCTAAGTTGGTCTTCAAGGTGCCACTGGATTCGAACTTTGTGTTGTTACACTCAGCTCTGTGCATGATTCGTGAACTGACCTTGAGCTTTTGTATGCCAGTTTAAACCATCGACACATTTTATTTGTCACCCGGTGCTTCTTCAGAAGGGTCAGGTGGCGCTGAATAACAAAACCGTCTTTCTGAGTATAGCTCAGACTTGGGGGGAAAAACATACCTTCCCCTTCGAACTTTTGTGGACTCTGGAATCCTTGAATGGGAGACTTCAGAAGCTGTACACTGGCATATTTTTCTCCTCCAATTTTTTTTTTTGGGCTGAGCCTGAAGATGGAAAAGAAGCAGAGGCGCAGGAAGTGTCAGGAAATAAAGGAATCACTTGGCCAAGGGTCAACAGGAGTATTTGGGCAGTGTGAGATTTATGGGGAGGGCATTAGCTATTCATTTCCTGCCTTTAAAAGCTTGAGTGCATAATAAATGCAAGACAGATAGCTACATGGCCCTCACTGAGCAAACGCTATTTAGAGGAGATCTTACTTTGACATGGACGTTGCAAGTAAATTTGGCTGGATGTCCAAAATACTGCACTCAGCAAGGACAATGCCCGGCAAGGTTACTTGGGGTTGCCACCTTTCTCCAAAGCTCTGCTTCTAAGCCTTGGGACAGACTTCTGCATCACAAATGATCATATCTGCGTATTATCCAGGATGTGACACAAACAGTGAGCAGACAGGAACTGATCCAGCTCACCAGAAGATGCCTGGACTTTGACTACGGAAAGCAGGTTTGGTGAAGAGCCAGTTTGGTGTAGTGGTTAAGTGCACGGACTCTAATCTGGGAGAGCGGGGTTTGATTCCCCACTCCTCCATCTGCAGCTGCTGGTGTGACCTTGGGTCACTGACAAGTTCTCCCAAAGCTGTTCTCTCGAGCAGTCCTTTCAGAGCTCTCTCAGCCTCACCCACCTCACAGGGTGTCTCTTGTGGGAAGAGGAAGGGAAGGAGATTGTAAACTGCTCTGAGACTCCGAGTGAAGGGCAGGGTACAAATCCAATCTCTTCTCTTCTCAATCCTGACTGTCAGAAATAGTCAGAAGAAAACTCCATTTTAAATTTTTTTTTGGCAAGGAGATGATGGGGAAAGTTTCAGCTGTTAAAGGTTTGTGGGTTTGGCTCCTATTAAAGACTCTGAGGAGAAATGATACTCCCAGTCTTAATAGCTGCAGTTTTGATTTGGCGAAAGCCACATTCCCACCAATCTACTGGCAACTACTGTTTCCCACATGTATATTTTGAGAATGTAAAAACATAAAGGTTCCCTTGCTCGAAAGCCAGTCGAATCTGACTCTAGGGTTGCGGTGCTCATCTCCGTTTCAAAGCTGTCCGAAGATGTTTCCGTGGTCATGTGGCTGGCATGACTGAACACCAAGGCGCACGGAACGCTGTTACCTTCCCACCGAAGTGGTCCCTATTTATCTACTTGCAATTTCTTGCCCTCGAACTGCTAGGTTGGCAGGAGCTGGAACTAGAGACGGGAGCTCACTCCGTCATGCGGCACACTCGGGTCTCGAACTGCTGAACTACCGACCTTCCCCAGCCTGCAGTTCAGCGTCTTAACCACTTGAGCCTCCGCAGTTCCTTTGAGAATGTATATGTACCCAAAAAACCCCTCCTTCTTCTAGGAGTAACGGGCACAATGTCTTCCCAAGACACATGTGCCCCCCCAAAAGGGAACTGCTACTGCAAGGTAGATTCAGAATCTCTGTTTGTTTCCTAATTCTACTCAAGAAAATAGGCCTTTTTTTTTTTGTTGGCTGTCAGGTCACACAGCTGACTTATGGTAACTCCAAGGGGTTTTCAAGCCAAGAGAGGTTCAGGGGTGGTTTGCCATTGCCTGCCTCTGTGTTGCAACCCTGGGCATCCTTGGTGGAATCCCATCCCAATACCAGCCAGGGCTGACTGTTCTTGGCTTCCGAGATCTGACGAGATGGGGCTATCCTGGGCTGTCCAGGACGAGGCCTAAATAGGGCTACTTCTGCAAAACTGGTCCCCTGAAGAAAGGAAGCAACCTGGTGATCAGTGGCTGCCAGGTCTGGGATGGAGGTTTTGGGGGTGGGGCCTGGGGAGGGCGGGGAGGGGAGGGAGCACATGGCCCGCCGAACAGCTAGAGGGCTCTTTAAATCTTGCAGGAGGGGAGGGAGAGGGGCAGCTCCTGGCCACACACCTGAACGCCCCCCCCCCGCTTCTTGCCAAAAGCATTTATTGTTGTTGTTCAGTTGCACAGTCGAGTCCGACTCTTCACGACCCCATGGACCAGATCCCGCCAGGCCCTCCTGTCTTCCGCTGTCCTCTGAAGTTTGCTCAATTTCATGTTTGTTGCATCTATGACACTGTCTAACCATCTCATCCTTTGCCGTCCCCGTCTTCTTTGGCCTTCAATCTTTCCCAGCATCAGGGTCTTCTCTAGTGAGTGCTCCCTTCTCATTTGGTGGCCAAAGTATTTGAGCTTCATTTTCATTATCTGGCCTTCCAGGGAACAGTCAGGGTTGATTTCTTTTAGGATTGACTGATTTGATCTTTTTGCAGTCCAAGGGACTCTCAAGAGTCTTCTCCAGCACCATAGTTCAAAAGAATCTATTCTTCGGCGTTCGGCCTTCCTTATAGTCCAACTCTCGCAGCCATACATGACTACTGGGAATACCATTGCTTTGACCATGCGGACTTTTGTTGGCAGGGTAATGTCTCTACTTTTTATCATGCTGTTTAGGTTTGTCATCGCTTTCCTCCCAAGTAGCAGGCGTCTTTTAATTTCATGGCTGCAATCACAGTCTGCGGTGATTTATAGGGACCTTTTAAATCAGGGGTGTCAAACTCATTTGTTACAGAGGGCTGGATTTTCTTGGGCTGGGCCACGTGTGTCATAAAATGCAATGCCAGGGAGCGGAGATATAAACTTGATAAAGGACACAAACACAAAGATTTTTTAACTTAAAAAATGCTCAAAACATTAGCATCCTTGCAATATTTTGTTTATTTAGCAGTCTCTGATAACTGACACTTCTTGCTCTGAATTATTGCATCAAAATGTCTGTGCTGTAGCAATCTGGGAGGGGGAGGGGCCTCAGCCCAGTGCAGGGAGCAGAAGCTTGCCTATCTATCTCTCCTGAGCGATTGAGAGAGTCTGGGAAAGCAAGCTGTGACGCAGCAGCAGCAGCAGAACTCAAGGAAGAAGCAGGAGACAGCCAATCCCTTGCGGGTCTGATAGAAGGCCTCTGGGGGCCTGATTTGGCCCCCGGGCCGCATGATTGACACCCCTGCTTTAAATGCTTTGGGCAAGAAGCGGGGAGGGGGTGGCGCCTGAACTCCAAGCGGTGAATTCGCCACTTGGAGAACAGGTGTGCAGGGGCAGGGTGCCGGACCTCAATGTGATGACATCACTTTTGATGTCATCACATTGGGGACATCCCCTCCCCCTCCAGAAAGCCCCCCCCCCAAAGTACCCTTCTGGGGATTAGGAAGGACCTGGCTGTTCTCTCAAGCGCTCAAAAGATAATTTTTACACAGTTGGTCTGAAAGGACAGTGGAGGAGAAAAGGAGGCCTTTCATCGGAATCTAGAGATTCCACTATATCCCTATTTCGTATAAAACTAAATGCATCCGAACACTGCACAGGCTCCCATTATACCCTCACAGCAGTGCTTTGAGTTAGATTGCTTGCCATCTGGCCTGTAGAAAACTGTCTGGTACCTTTGACAGAGGCTGAATGTGCGGGAATGGGCAGCTGAAGCTTTTCAGGGCCTGGCGGCAGATAAAATTAATGCCACTCATCAAGCCTCTGGTAAAAAACATGGGGGATTTTCTCTCTCCAGCCAGTTGGCAACCCTATGTACAATATGTTTGCGAGCCAGGTAGAAGAAGAAGAAGAAGAGATTGGATTTATACTCCACCCTTCACTCGGAGTCTCAGAGCGGTTTACAAGCTCCTTCCCCTTCCCCTCCCCACAACAGACACCCTGTGAGGTAGGCGGGGCTGAGAGAGCTCTGACAGAAACTGGTCTTGAGACAACAGCTCTGAGAGAACTGTGGCTTGCCCAAGGTCATCCAGCAGCTGCAAGTGGAGGAGTGGGGAATCAAACCTGGTTCTCCCAGATTAGAGTCTGCACACCTAACCACTACACCAAACTGGCTCTCCCAGTTCCTGTGGCCTCCACTGTTTTTCCTACAGCCAGATGGCAGTTTTGGGAAATTTATATAACCAAGTACCTACAAGGCTTGATTCGGATTGGGATCAGGGCTCCAGCCTTTCCCCCTCTTGCTCTGTTTCCCCCATGCTGAAATGGCTTGGGGAGCTGTTAATACTGAGTGTGTAGCCCTGAAAAGTGCCCCTTCCTGTTTCAATTGGGGAAAATGGCATGGTGCAAAAGGCTGGAGTGTTTCCGCCGCCAGCGCCACTGTCCCGATTTGAATTGGCTTCTGTGGCACTTAATAATACCCTGCTTTTCTGTACCCTAAGGAGTCTCAAAAGGGGCTACAATCGCCTTTCCCTTCATCTCCTCAGGCACCTTGTCAGGTAGGTGGGGCATTTGCCTGCCACTCCAGATTTTCTCAGTGTTCGAGAAACTGAGAACATGGGCAGCCTGCGGAGGGAGGGAATAACTGAGGCCTAAGATGCTGAATTGCAGGCTGGATTCAACTAGAGTCAGATTCAACTGACTTTTGAGCAAGGGAAACCTTTACCTTTACCTTCAATAAGACATACTTCATTCCAGCTCTAAAATCATCTCACAACCATGCAGGGCACCAGGGAAAACGGCTTACGAGGCACCCGTCTCTCCCTATCCAATTAGTCTAGACTTTGCAGAGATTCTCAACCTTATGAAATTCATCCTTGGTAGCTGTTTTATTACAAAGGAACTTAAGAAACAGAACTGAAACTGCTGAATTACAAGTTGTTACAACACTTGGAATAAAAACCTCCCCAGGACTCAACAGAGATATTGGTTTCTTATCTCATCACATATGCTAACTCATTCAGTCCTCACATATGTATTCTCATACAGAGGGACTATACAACCTCTGTATTTTAGTGTATTTCTTTTTCAGAATAGTACATTAGAATACTGAATGTAATACAAGGAATATTGGAATGTTTGGCTGACATAACATTACACCCACCTCAAATAAGAAAAAAAAGCTGTTAAGTGACCCAGAGGAGTGAATGGCAAGTCTCAGCCTTATTTGGACATACTTATCACTTTACAACTGTTGACCTTATAACCTTAGCTTGTTATTTAGTTTTGTCTTTGCATATCTTAAAAACACCTTCATCATGTTACATGTTAATTTGCTGTTCAGCCCGTCTATAAGTTTGAACCATACCTTCCATTCCAATGTATTTGAAAAAATGTGCGTGCGCACAAAAGCTCATACCTTGAATAAAACTTTGTTGGTCTTTATGGTGCCACTGGACTCTAAATGAGTTTCAGAGTGTCAGTTTCCAAGAGTCAAAGCTCCCTTTAGACTTACACCCTGAAGTTCTTCTTGGTCTCCAAGATGCTATTGGACTCAAACCCAATGGTTCTTTTGAAATTTGACATCCAGACCACAAAGTTCCCTGCAGCTAAGGAATATTGTTCACTCTACCCCCTCCCCATATTAACAGCAACAGAGGACACATATGACAAATTCAGTGACCTGGTACCTTCCCCATGAGCCTAGTTAATTACCATTTACGTGGACTGACGAAGACCTTAGGAAAATTAAATGGCCTTTGAAATTAAAATGAGCAAACAGATGAGCAATTAATGCAGTGTGAGAAATAAATTAGGGCAAGAAGACATCGAACCCAAAACTGTGGGACATTAAATCTGCTTAACTGTACATTCGAAAGACTAGGGCATGAGCAAGATCCCCCCCCCCCATTTCCAAGGAATTCTATTAAGCAAAACCCATCAAGAATCTCTAGGAATGCAAGGATCAAAACAGACCCGGGGTGTTTTGTACAGGGATAGACTTTGTAACTGTAATCTTGGGGAACCTGACTCTATTACCCATATCCTTCTCCGCTGTCCCAAATACTCCGTTATGCGCAATATCTTGATTTGCCCTTTTCTCCCTTCGCAGAGAGATTTTCTGGACAGGGATTTAAATTTTTTTAGCAGACAAGAGCCCAGCAAAAACACTATCTGTTGCTGAATTTTTGACCTACGTATGGAAGTCAAGAGTAATACTCCGTAATTCTTGTAAATCATGTTAGGATTGTCTGGTATTTTGGAATATCGGGAATATTGGTTGATGTTGTTCTTGTACTACCCCTTAAACTTTTCCTTGCCTGGTTTACTTATGTTATGCCAATAAAGGTTTCTGTTCTCTGTTCTCTGGTAACAGACCCTGTCAGCACACAGCTGAGGAATAGCAAACCCGTTTGTCCACCCTCAACACAAACACTCTTCTCCCCACCTTGTTTAGTCAACCGGAGCAAGGTCCCCCTCACTCCCATCGTCTTTCAGCTGCAACACCATTCACAGTGATTTACTATCACTCAGCAGTGGGGTTGTTTTAAAACCAGTTAAACCCAAATTTAAACTCAAGACTTGGCAGAGAACCCGGTCTGAGTCACATGTCCCAAAAGGAAGAAAAGCTCTGTGGTTTATAAAAAGATGGATTTGTTTCATTTCTCCGTGGAGGCAAACAGTCTTGATTCCTCAGGACTCGCGGTGACAGAACGGGGCGCGCAATATGCATTGCTCCAGACAACGAGCCCCAAAACTAAAATCTGAAGCAAATATCCATGTAGTTTTGGAAGAACCAAAAAAGAGGGTAGATTTATAGCCCTGGCCTATCATTGGCTGTACAAGGGGAGAAAAGCAGAGCTCATATGCGCTAAGAATGCCTTTTTAGCCTGGGATGTCTCTCCATGTAAGAACACGCAAGAACAGAACATGCAAGAACAGAAAGTTAGGGGGGAGGCATGTTTAAAGCAAATGTGCATTCAAAGTCAACACAACTTTTCATTCGAATGAAAGAGGTAGGAAATGCAAAATCCAGCTTAAGCTTCACTTATGAAAATTGGCCAGGTAGGATCAGATACAAGGACCACTGCATCTGAGAAAATAAAGTACGCAAGATTCCCCCAGGTGGCAGGTTAGTAGAGGTAACCCCAGTGTCTCACTGATCTGACAGACAGTGAGGGAAATAATAGTACTCTAAGGCTGCGGTGGCTCAAGTGGTTAAGACGCTGAACTGCAGGCTGGGGAAGGTCAGTAGTTCAGCAGTTCGAGACCCGAGTTACCGCATGACGGAGTGAGCGCCCATCTCTAGTTCCAGCTCCTGCCAACCTAGCAGTTTGAAAGCAAGAAATTGCAAGTAGATAAATAGGTACCACTCCGGTGGGAAAGGAACAGCGTTCCGTGTGCCTCGGTGTCTAGTCATGCCGGCCACATGACCACGGAAACGTCTTCGGACAGCGCTGGCTCTTCGGCTTGGAAACGGAGATGAGCACCGCAACCCTAGAGTCGGACTCGACTGGCTTTCGAGCAAGGGAACCTTTACCTTTACTCTAAGGCTGCGTTCACACGTGCCTTTAGATCTGACATAGGTGTGAATACTTGACGGATCTAAAGGGAGCGATCAGACAGCAACATCTGGGAAGCGTCCCGCAGTTGTCGGCAACCCGTGCTGCTCTGCCGCAGAAGCGGAGTTAAAAGACACCAGGGAAAGTCTGTCAGTAAACGGGTTCCGATGGGCCACAGATGGACTTTCTGCTGTTTGATCACACAAGCAAGCTCTCAAGCCATCCGGATGGTCTGATCAGGCCATCCCGGCTTGGTGCCATTCCCCCCCCTCTTCGCAGTATGCACATCATTGCATACTCCATAGGGGGCCCTCAGTGTGGAGGTGTGATTCCTCGTTTATGTGCATGGGAAACAAACAGCCAGCCAACCCCCCCTGGGTCTCACCCACAGTTGCATCTGATCACACAGTGACGGGCTGCACCCGCAACTACAAAGGGAGGTGTGATCTCGCAACTGCGTGTCAAGTTCCTCCGGAGCTGAAGCGGAAGGCTTATAAAGGACTGACCACATTCTTGAGAAACCATCAAATCACTTACAGATGGTTGATTCCAGAAGGACTTCTTTCAAATTTGAAGAGAAAAGAGAGAAGATTGACTCCATTTTCAAAGCTCAAGACTTTTTGAAGAGGCATGCCAGTTCAGAGGAAGAAGCAAAACTCGCAAAAGGGAGGTACTGAGCAGAGAAGAAGACAGCGGCTCGGAGAGGGAGGACATGAAACCGGAAGAAGAAGGAGCAGTTAAAGGTCCATCCTACAACTTGAGAGATGTAAAAGGAAGAAACCCCAAGACTTGAAGATTTGTTTGGAGAGTGCATTAAAGGACTGTATTAACCCAAAAGGACACTACTAAACCTACTAAAAACTTTGTTATTTACAGGTCAAGATGAAGGAAGATCAGTCAAACACAGAAGAAGCTGAAGAACTTATTGTTACTAATAAAAGACTAACTTACTAATTAAGATACCACTCACCACTTTTCTTAATCCCGCTGTATACCCTCCCTTTTTCTGGAAATTTTAAAGCAATAAAATTATCTCCTCTTTAGGAGAGTTAACTATATATAAAAGTTCCTCTGGAGGGAATAGCCTCGATTCCCCTCCGCTTCGACTGACGCGTGTGACCACAGCCTAAGGAGGAGGAAACCACAAGAGAGCAAATCAGGAAGAGGCTGATGGTCACTCTCTCTCCTCCTCTAGACATCTGATGTGGGCAGGGGGCACCTTGGTGATTCTGAAACCCTGGGCAAAAGTCAGAGATCGGCCTCCTCACGCACCCCTCGCTCCACACCCGGCCTACGCCGAACAATAACAAAGTGCCCGATTTTCAAAATGCACGTCCCTTTTAAAAATGTACTGCCACTTTCGGTCATCCCACTGGCCATCCCCTCCTCCAGCATGAGGCCCTGGGCAGTTTGCTAGGCTGCCCCATAGGTACGACCACCCTGGGTGTGGGGTAGTGGATCTCTCTTTGCCTGTGTTCTACTGGTACATCTGTAAATGAAATAAGTACTAAGAACTTCCTGACAGAGCATTTCCTCAGTGGTTGAGAGCCAGTTTGGTGTAGTGGTTAAGAGTGGCGGACTCTAATCTGGAGAACCGGTTTTGATTCCCCACTCCTCCACATGGAGCCAAGCTGGGTGACCTTGGATCCGTCACAGTTCTCTCAGAGCTGTTCTCTCAAGAGCAGTTTTCTCAGAGCTCTCTCAGCCCCACCCACCTCACAGGGTGTCTGTTCTGGGGAGAGGAAGGGAATTTTTTTTTGGCTCTGAGACTCTGAGTGAAGGGCGGGGTCTAAATCCAACCTCTTCTTCTAAATATACCGATTCAGCTGGAGCGTGAGATTCTCAATTGTGGAGTGAATAGAACCTTTCTAGTAGTTTTGAACTTGGTTTATATATCAAAGAATAGGGGTTCTCACACTGATTTCTCCCTTCTCCCCACTGAGACAGCTGAAATAGAATGTTAAAGAATTTTTTTTAAGTTCTCTTAACGAGGATCAGGAAACAGTACTCAGGCCCTGGTCAC
Organism: Gekko japonicus; assembly: GCF_001447785.1. NCBI lineage: Eukaryota > Metazoa > Chordata > Lepidosauria > Squamata > Gekkonidae > Gekko > Gekko japonicus. Next base: position 211,180 of record NW_015170964.1, on the reverse strand, counting down.
ATGGGCCAGATAACACGGGGGGGGGGGGAGGCGCAGCGATTTGCGCTGGTGCAGTTAGATCCCCCCAGAATGCAATCAGACGCGTCGGCGGCACACCACGGTTCTGTCCCTCAGCACCTGCGCTTCAACTAAGACGGCCGGAGGAAAAAGCCGTGCCGGTGCTATCACACAGACGAGGTCCATTGGCAGCCCGTGGCAAACCATTTGCCAGTACTTCTCTGCAGGTACTTTTTAACTGCACATTTTCAGCGGGACGCCACGGGTTGGCCACGGGTGCGCTATGCCCGCCAAATGTTGCGGAGTGATCACACCCGGAAAATCCACCCAACATTTGTGGCTCTCCCGCGGCAAATTCAGCATGTGAACGGGGCTGAAGGGCATTTTCACAGATCTTGAAACAGGTGTAATTACTGCCTCAGGCACCACCATAGGCTCTGATTTCATTTATTTTATTTACTTATTTTTATCCACTCTATAAGGGCTTGGAGGAGTCTTGTATTAAAAATTCATTTACATTTACATTTGCTCACAAGCAGAGGCATCTTCTACTTGAAGTGCTCCTTCGCCCTCTTTAACTAAGCAGGGGAGGGTGTCCAGAAATAATACAACTCAGAAAAAATAAGGGTGGGTGAAGGATGAGTAATTAGCTCACAAAAACTACATGAATTAGTAGCAACGTCATTCTTAGGAGAGCTCCACCCTTCTAAGTCCATTGGAGTCTGTGGGTGAAATCCAAGGGTGTAACTCTGTTTAGGGTGGCACTGCAAATCTACTTGCTTGCCTGGCACTTGGTTGGGTTAAAACCTGGATTCCTGTGCATTCCATTTGCATTAAAGTGATCATGGCTTTAGGTTAGGTTTGCCAGCCTCTAGGTGGGACCGGGGGATCCCCTGGAATTACAGTTTATCTCCAGGCTAAAGAGATCAGCTCCCCTGGAGAAAATGGCTGCTTTGGAGGGTGGACTCTGTGGCACTGAGATCCTTCGCTTCGCAGGCTCCACCTCCAAATCTCCAGGTAGTCCTCAAGCTGGAGTTGGCAACCATCCTGTAAGTTGCGGAGATGCAGCTGACAGCACGGCTCATGTACTCTTTAGTAGTTTTAGGCTGCAGTCACACGAGCAGTTTGCTGCGATATAGTAGCGATATAGCTGCGTTTAAAGTGCACGATCAGACAGCAGCATCTGCCTTCTGTGCCCCAGTCATCGGCACCCTGTGTCGGCCCACTTTGGAAGCATCGTGATCAGGCACCGGGGGAAGTCCAGTGTTTACGAATGCCAGCACTTCCACTCTGCTTTCCTTGACTTCTGAATTCTCCCGCTGCGAAAGGAACCCGGAAGGGAAATCTGAACCCACAGATCCATTTCCACCACTGGTTTCTTTTGGAGTTGCTGCCTGTACGTGCATATACACATGCACCCACCTGCATTAAAACAAAAATGACCAGGGCATAGCTGAGGTGCTGCAGTAATGTGAACTCCTGACCACCAGACAAGTGCATGGGGAAACTGCCCCAGGGTGTGCTGTCTGGTTGGTCTGCCCTGCAACACTTAAAAAAGGTAAAGGTAAAGGTTCCCTTGCTCGAAAGCCAGTCGAGTCTGACTCTAGGGTTGCGGTGCTCATCTCCATTTCAAAGCCGAAGAGCTAGCGCTGTCCGAAGATGTTTCCGTGGTCATGTGGCCGGCATGACTAAACACCAAGGCGCACGGAACGCTGTTACCTTCCCACCGAAGTGCTACCTATTTATCTACTTGCAATTTCTTGCTTTCGAACTGCTAGGTTGGCAGGAGCTGGAACTAGAGAGAACTGCTGAACTACTGACCTTCCACAGCCTGCAGTTCAGCGTCTTAACCACTTGAGCCACCGCACTTTAAATTGGGGCAATTAGAGGTGTGCCGAGATTACGGCATGCTTCCAATGTGACCGCAGCCTTATAGAAGAGTTCATTTCAGCCGGAGCATCTTGTGATGCAGACTTGAAGAAAGTGGTACCTGCCTAAACTGCTATTTAAGGGACAGAAGTCCTGTCCTTTGCATTTTTGCATTTATATCCATGGCGGTACCTGCCTAAACTGCTATTTAAGGAACAGAAGTCCTGTCCTCCTTTGCATTTTTGCATTTATATCCATGTGTACGAAAAGCAGAAAAGGCTCAACAGTGCTTGAAGAGTCATGTATCAGAGCCCTTTTGTACATATATTAGGACAACAAATCCCAGTCTAGTGACCCCGGGCCCTAAAGAGGCCAGGCTAGCTACCACAAGGGCCAGGTCCTTTTCGGTGGCAGCTCCTACCTGGTGGAATGAGCTCCCGGAGGAGATCAGGGCCCTGCGGGACCTTTTACAGTTCCGCAGGGCCTGCAAGACGGAGCTCTTCCGCCAGGCTTTTGAGTAGGAGCCGCCGCCGCCACTACCACCACCGCGTAACTATGGAGCAGGACCGCCGGGTGGGGCCGATGGAGTAACTAGTACATCGCGGCCCATGGCGTCCCCCTTTTTAGATCTTTTTGACCTTCTGACCTCCTCCTGATATGCAATGGGGAGTGTGTAATTTTAGTCTTTCATGTATCTTGTAAGTTGTTAATTTTAGCTTTTGTTGTTTTAATGTTTGTTTTTATCGCACTTTGTGCCTGTAAGCCGCCCTGAGCCTGCGTGCGGAGAGGGCGGGATATAAATGGAATGAAATAAATAAATAATAAATAAATATCTGTTTACAGATATGCATTTTTAGAGGAACTCATATCAGCCTCCGGAATTAAGATGACCAGCGAAACAAATTTGTCGACAGATGACTGGCAGTCTTGGGACGGAGCAGCTCAACTAAGCAAGATTGGTAAGAGTCAAACTCTGTTGTGACTGGAAATGCCTGCTGTTAAAAACTGTTTCGGCTTAAGGGGGGGGGGGAATTGGAGGTTTACTCCACACATCCAAGCAAGTGGCTGCACATCTTTTGCCAATTAGCACACAAGCAATGTTATAATGGACACCATTTTACGTGTTTGGACGCATGCCTGTAAGATGATGGTGATGTTGAGCAACAAGGAACATAAGCCCTTTTCCAGCACTTTTTAGGGAGAGGAGACTGAGCTTGTGCTTTGCTTTTCATCTGAAGGCAGTGTCAAGTCCTCACTCAAGTCCCATGACACTCTAGTAGCAGCATGATTTGTTTATTTGGAGGCAAAGAGATTCCATGCATAGACAGATTCTGTGTCAGAACTGGCCACCGGATGCCAGGTCCAACCCTGTACAAAAAGCAGGACAGCCCTCTATACAACCCTGGCCCGTAGCTAACACGGGGCCCACGGGGCCCGACCCCTACTGTTTTTTCTGGGCCCCCTCCCTCCTGGGCTGCCCCCAAAGTGCTCCAACTTACAACCTGCACTGTACTTTCATTTAATTAGCTGGCGCCCCCCCCAGGCCCCCTCCCAAAGAATTCCCTAGCTGATCACAGTCAGCCCGCCAAAGCTCTAGGTCTACCCTCGGGGCTGGCCCAACACCTGCAAACTAACAGTTACATTCCAAGGTCAAGCGAGAAGCTGAGATCATGTGCTTCCCATGGTCCCGTACTACTCAAGCTCAAGCAGACATTCAAACCATCAACCACTCCCCCCTGCATCCTGGCAGAGAAGATAAACAGCATGGGGGATAAAACAGTGAAAGAAGCACATCTAGGAAAGGAGTTAACCCCTAACACAACAAACCAGGGGTTTGTGTGGAAAGCATTCTATGGCAGGCGAGGCCCGAGCTTGACAGGCAGAGCTCGAGGGAGTTAGCTTTCCAAAGTCCCTTAAGCTCTGCGGGTGTATTTGTATGTCTCAGAGGATTCATGTCAACACTGTCTGTGCAATACTTCTCAGTGTTGCATCACTTCTAGCGCCTTGTGTGCCTTTTCCTCTTTGGCACTAACAGATTCCTAATGGGGAGCTTTGGGGCAACTTGTCCTAAAATAATATGTCATTAGTAGAACCATCTTGAATAAGTTCGTACAATAGGAGATCAGGTAATAAGCAGTGAGAGGATTGTACCGCCCAGCTGTATTTCAGAATTTTTGTTGTGTCTGCACAGGGATAAGATAGAAGTCACATGTATTCTATGTGAACAAGTCCCAATTTTGTGTCAAGAAAAGCTAGCTATCCGTGGACAGTGGAAACGGAGAAACTGTTATTGATTTATTTTGAAAGAACATGTCTGGCATCAGAAATAACATTAAATGAAATCCCTAAAATATCAATAACAAATCATAATTGCTAAATCAGTACAACGACAGAATCATTTAAGGTATCAGTCAGATGGCCGGCACAGTCAACATAAAACCAGGAAATGAAGGTCCAAGGGAAGTTGGGGGAAGGAGGTTAAACTTGAATAAATGGGACTGTCATGATCCTGGGCCTACAGTGGTGCGACCTACAGGCTTTAGGGAGGCCTAGTGGCTCCAGGAAAGCCTGTATTAGAGTGACTACAGGGCCTATATTTCCCAGGTACCCTCTAAACCCTGTGATTGGCTAACGGGATTTGGAGGGAAAACTTATACCAGTAGAGGAGTAGAGGTTGGTGCCCAGGAAGAAGGAATAAAAGCCTTGCCCAAAGTGGGAAGGGGTTCACTCTAGGGTTGCCAAGTCGAAATTTCTTTGTAGCGGGGGACTCCCGCCCCGCGGCTGGAGCGCGTGCACGTGAAGCGCGTGCCGCACGCTCGTCACCCGGAAGTGACGTGACGCCGCCGGGCACGCTGGGGGCGGGGCCATGACCATTCGAGGGAAAACCATAGAGTTTTCCCTCAGATGACCGTGGCTCTGTCCCCAGCGTGCCCGGCGTGGTCGCGTCACTTCCGGGTGATGCGCACGTCGGAGTGGGGGAACGGGCCTCTGGGGCGGGGATTTCCCCGCCCCTCGGGGGGACCTGGGAAGCCTAATTCACTCCCAGGGAGCAGAGCTGGTGAGGCTGCTGCAGAAGGAGGGATCCCTCATCCAAAAGGGGTGAGTCCAGGGCTGTCAGACCTCCCGGTCTGGCGGGGTTTACCCAATTTTTCGAGGGTTCAACCTACTGCTGACCAGCCCCACCTCCAAGCCCGAACACCCACACCCCCTCTCCCTTCTCTCTTGAGAGAGGGTAGGGAGAGGGGCGGCTGCCAGCAGTGTGCCTGAATTCCAAGTGGCATTGCCACTTAGAGATCGGGTATGCGGGGCCCGCGAGCTGCAAACACTTAAAGGGACCCCTTAAATGCTTGCACTTGGCGAGGACAGGGCCCCACATGCCTGATCTCCAAGCAGCAATGCCGTTTGGAGAATGGGCCCGCGGGGCCCGCCGGCTGTGAGCACTTAAAGGGACCACTTTAAGTTTCCCTTTAAATGACAGGGAAAAAGCGGGGGCGTGATGACGTCACACAGACGTCACATTCCCTCCTGGAATGCCCCCTAATCCCCCCGCTGGGGAGAAGATTGGACCTGGCAACCCTAGGTGAGTCAGTCTGAGACCAGGTGCCTAGAGAAGGCTAGGACAGTATAGGATTTCTTATTTCACTGGTTTACCTATCTTTACGGTGCTCGTTTTTCCTACACGTCCTTGAACTACAGTTGTTGTTAAATCTCTTTTAATAACACTAGTTTATTACTCTGCCTGGGTCCTCACGTCTCAGTCGGTCACTTATAAGGGGAAACCTACTGGAAAAGGAGTTTATGAAGGAGTAGGGTGGGTTCTCTGGGCCCTCCCGAGGAGACCCCTACCAGAGTGGTGGCAGCCATTGGAGAACCTTTCTAGCCACTACCTGTGGCAGGGACAAACTTTGTTTTATTTATTTATTTATTTGCACTTATACCCCAGCCATCCGGTGAATGGGCTCAGGGCAGGTAACATCATTTGTAATAAATACAGTCAAAATTTAAAATTTAAAACACAAAACAATATAAAACATTAAAATTGGCAGTTACAGCTTAAAAACAGAATTCAGCTGGCTACAATGTGTTCTGGTCCATTGATATAGATGGAATAGTGGCCAGCAATCAATGGGTAGATGACAGCAACCTCAGGGAGGCCATATATGGGAACCCGTTGCCTAATGTCCGATCCTCCACGCATTCAGGTGAACACACGTGTATGAAACAGTAGTGTTTATTAAAGCAATGAAGAAGCTGGAGCAGCAGGAGTGTTTAGAATGACCCAATAATGCAGGGCACAAGATATTAAACAGATTCATACAAAGACATAACCAATCATTATGGTTCCCGCTTTCACGAGTCTGTTAAACCTCGCGCCGAAAAGCCTGGGAGCCCAACGGCCTGAAACAGATAAACGATTATTTCATTCCCATGCGCTAGCTCATTATAGATAAAAGCAGAAGACACCACTCCGCACCTGTTAACCTTGGGAGATAACATGTTACCAAGCATACTACTAGCGTTTACAGAAAGGAATGTCAGCAGCAGGCATGAGCAGGGGAGATACAGGCTGGCACTTGAGAGAACACACAAATGTTACACAGAACTCTTTGGCAGCTAGCTGACATACTGCCCCCTCAAAAATACACTTTCCCTCTCATCTCCCGGTCAGGGCGGGAGACCTCCCGGTTTGACCAGGAACCTTTGATGAAAGTCTCTGAGCATGTTAGGGGCCCGAATATCCCCTACTTCCACCCATTCTCGGTGCTGGGGTCCGAAGTCAACCCACTCCACTAAATAAAACAGGCCTGGTGGAACAGTTCCATCTTGCAGGCCCTGCGGAATTGAAGGAGATCCCGCAGGGCCCTGATCTCAATAGGAAGCATGTTCCACCAGGCTGGGGCCAGAGCTTGAGAGCTTGTCCCAATCCCTTGGGACAAAATTCATAAGGTTGGTGGGACAAAATTCATAAGGCTGGTGCCAAAATCCTCTCCGTGGTAGACTTCTATATATGCTGCCTCTCCTGAGACTTGCTCAAGGTGGCTGTCAAAATAAAACATTATAAAATCACAAAAACAGCATAAGATCATTAAACTCAGCAAACCATTTAATCCCAAGGAATTAAATAACCAGCCACAACGTAGAACATTTAGCAGACTAAGATGATTGTCGTAACACAGTCTAAACGCTGACTGTAAAAACTGCTTTTAAAGATCATACCTGTTAGTTTACTGGGATGTAAAGGACAATTTACTTTGCTTTAGCATAGTCAATGAAGCAGAAGTAGATATTTTTCTGGTACTCTCTTGCTTTCTCCATAATCCAGCGAATGTTGGCAATATGATCTCTCGTTCCTCTACCTCTTCGAAACCCAGCTTGTACTTCTGGTAGTTCTCTATCCACGTACTGTTGAAGCCTAGCTTGTAGGATCTTGAGCATGACCTTGCTAGCGTGTGATATGAGTGCAATTGTGCGATAGTTTGAACATTCCTTGGCGTTGCCCTTCTTTGGGATTGGAATGTATACTGATCTTTTCCAATCCTGTGGCCACTGTTGCGTTTTCCAAATTTGCTGGCAAATGGAGTGCAGAACTTTAACAGCATCCTCTTCTAAGACTTTGAATAGCTCAGCTGGAATACCATCACCTCCACTAGCTTTGTTGTTAGCAATGCTTTCTAAGGCCCATTTAACTTCACATTCCAGGATATCTGGCTCGAGGTCAGTGATTATACCGTCGTGGTTGTCAAGGACATCGAGGTCTTTCTTGTATAGTTCTACCAAATCCTTATTAATTTAACAATTGATTTTTTCCAGTTTTTGTCAAACTCCAGTTAGCGCCTGGCCTCTCCATATTCTGCGCCCGTTGAACTTTTCAAAGATTCTCCAGAGGCAGGCTCACACGCTGTGCGTTAGAGCAGTTTAGCCTGGATGTCACTGAGGCACGGGTGATTGTTTTCCAGAAAGGGTCTACCACTAGAAAACCAACAGAGGTGGGTAGAAGTCACTTCTAGTTATGGATGCCACTTATGCGTTGATAAGCAGCATGGGATCTAAATGCAATGCCAGTCTGCAAACCCACACTTTAAGGTGGAAATGCAGCTTTATCCGGTATCAGCTGAATACCCTGTCTGTGGCCCAGCAGATATCCTGCCAATAGCACCTCCATCTTGTCTGGATCCAATTTCAATGTTTTGGTACCTGTGGGGCTCAGGGTATGGTGTGAGATAATGGGTGTGGTCACACCAGCAGGTTGCCATGGCAGTATCTCAGCTTTAAATAAGCCGCTTAGGTTTGGGACACTTTGTATCGATCACGAGGCAGGCTCACACGCTGTGCGTTAGAGCAGTTTAGCCTGGATGTCACTGAGGCACGGGTGATTGTTTTCCAGAAAGGGTCTACCACTAGAAAACCAACAGAGGTGGGTAGAAGTCACTTCTAGTTATGGATGCCACTTATGCGTTGATAAGCAGCATGGGATCTAAATGCAATGCCAGTCTGCAAACCCACACTTTAAGGTGGAAATGCAGCTTTATCCGGTATCAGCTGAATACCCTGTCTGTGGCCCAGCAGATATCTGCCAATAGCACCTCCATCTTGTCTGGATCCAATTTCAAAGTTTTGGTACCTGTGGGGCTCAGGGTATGGTGTGAGATAATGGGTGTGGTCACACCAGCAGGTTGCCATGGCAGTATCTCAGCTTTAAATAAGCCGCTTAGGTTTGGGACACTTTGTATCGATCACCCAGCGCCCCCTAAGGAGGCCTGTGGTTGGTTGTTCACATCGCTAATGCACTGCAACCATGGACCTGTGGCTGGGGTGGTTGTTTTTTGTCTAAGTTCCGCTGTGCATGCGCAGAAACAGAGGAGTGCACATGCGCTCCTGGCCACGTTCTATGGGGGCACTGAAGTGCATGTCGGAGCGGGGTTGAAAAAATCCCAAAGAATTTGCTGGAAATGGAGTGGAATGATCGCACCACTCATGTGTTTCCATGGTGCGCTTGGGTGGTCCAATGCTCGGAAACCCGCCATGAAAGTGCTTCCCTGACGTAGCCACTGGAATTTGCCAGTGGCTATTTAATCTGCATGGGAGTCATTTTAGCGCAAGGTAGGGATGACTGGGGCATGTGAGCCAGATGTGCACGTTTGATCATGGGGGGGGGGAGGTAGCTATGTCAGGCCAAACTACTAATGTGATAGCATCCAGTGACTGGCCCAGTGTCTCTCAGACCACTGTAATTTTGTTTTGACTGCACATTGAGACATGGCTCATGAATCGTAGCATTTCCTTTTGTTGTGGATGACAGCCATGGTGGGGGTGAGAGGTGCTGTGACAATGATAATGATGGAAGGGCACACTGGTGTCTCTGTGACTGGGAGAAGTGGGAAAGGTGCCTCTTCTGCAGATCGAGAGCATCCTTTACAACCAAGGGAGAAAACACGCTAGCTCTTTGATGTGTTGACACCTCTCAACCAGAGTGTCTATTTTCTGGTGGGCTTAAGCCCCAGGCTCTGACACCCAGATTGGCTAAGGCCCTGGAAGGGGTCTGAAAAGGAGAGCTGTTCCTTTGTTTGGGAATTAATTGGTGGAGCTGTTGGGCAGTCTTTTTAGGCTGACTCGCCTGTGTGCCTTGGCCATGAAGGAAGGAACAAGGCTAAAGATTTTTGCAGGTGCACAGGCCGGGCATCATGCAAGCAACAAAGACAAGACATGCCATCGATTTTGCAGACCTAGTTAGTAACTTTCCTTTTGTTTATTTTGCTTAATGCCCCTAGATCTCTCTTTATAGTTTCCTAAGTTTGGGCCTTGTAGAAATAAAGTTGTTTAAATTAAGAGAGTCTGCACATGTCCTTACCTACCTACCTTGGCTATTCAGCATGCTAAAGTACTACTCCCCTGTGGCATTGACCTCGGGTGATCCCACAAGAGAGAGGGGCTGAATTTTACCCAGAACCATCTCATCCTTTGCCGTCCCCGTCTTCTTTGACCTTCAATCTTTCCCAGCATCAGGGTCTTCTCCAGTGAGTGCTCCCTTCTCATTTGGTGGCCAAAGTATTTGAGCGTCAGTTTCATTATCTGGCCTTCCAGGGAACAGTCAGGGTTGATTTCTTTTAGGATTGACTGATTTGTTCTTCTTGCAGTAGATCTCTCTTTATAGTTTCCTAAGTTTTGCCCCTTGCAGAAATAAAGTTGTTTCAATTAAGAGAGTCTGCACATGTCCTTACCCACCTACCTTGGCTATTCAGCATGCTAAAGTACTACTCCCCTGTGGCATTGACCTCGGTTGATCCCACAAGAGAGAGGGGCTGAATTTTACCCAGGGTGGTGGCAGCGAGAAGGAAAAGGGAGGCAAGACAGCAGCTGGTCTTCCCCACACGGTGACAACATCCTCTACAGCTTTATTTACTCATCACACTTGCTTTCCATCCAAGATTGGCTCCCAGTAGTAAGAGAGCATTTATCTCCTTGAGTTGCCAGGCTTATTTTTTGCAGAGTAACAGAAAGAATGTTGCCTGATCAAGCTCCCAGGGATAAAGAACCCATTAGAACTGAAATGTCTGGGAACATCTGTTGTGTTCTGTGGAATCGTGATGTTCTCAAATCAAGGATAATCCTTTAAAATGAGAGTCATCTGGACATGCCATAGTGATAATAAGTACACAGTAAAACTAAGTAGTATGGGTTTTCTTTCTGTGTGTGACACTTATTAGCTGATTCATGAAATAATCCCCCCCCCCAGTATTTGTACAGTCCTGACGGTCCCTAGGCGTATATTTTCATGGATGGCATAATATATTACTATTGTTATTGTATTGTTATAGAATCATAGAATCACAGAGTTGGAAGGGGCCGTACAGGCCCCCTAGTGTTTCTTCCAGGCCCCCTCCCTCCAGGTCTGCCCCCAAATTGAATTAATGTAACTTTGATTTAATTAGCTGCACCTCCCCCGAGGCCCCAAAAAACCCTTGCTACAGGGCTCCCTGAGTTCCATTCTGGGGAAGGGGTGGGATAAAAATCTAAATAAATAAATTTGTACTAAGCAGTCAGGGATATAGCTGTGCTCATGACTGTGACATCCGTAAAAACATCTGAGCCGTATGCATGATCCTCTGTTTTGGATGGTACTTTTCCCCATGCAGGCAGGTCTCCAAGGAAGGCTGCTGACATATAAAATAGGGGAGAGGCTGGGTGTAATGTATCGGGGTCCAAAGATGGCCGCGGCCATGTGGCCCTGGTCATGCAGTCTAGCACAGGCTCAGACCTTAGTTCCAAGAGACAATAGCCACCGCGGATCCTAGGGTGCACCAATGGGTTCGCCCGGATCCGAGGGTGGACCTATCGGGTATGCAACTGTAAATAGGACCTATCACGGGGAGTGGGTGTGTGCTGGGTGTGGTGTGTGACTCGCATTTAAGCCAGGCATGGACCGGCTTCGTTATCTCAGTTCCAGATCTAACCAAATAAACCTTGAGCTGTTTCACTATGCTGAGCCTCCGCTTCCAGTACTTTTCACTGTGGCTCAGAGGTAGAGGCATGCAGAAGGTCCCGGGTTCAGTCCCCAGCGTCTCCAGTTAAAAGGATCAGACAGTAGGTGAAGTGAGATCTTGGAGAGCTGCTACCAGTCTGAGGAGGCAGTACTGGACCAATGGTCTGATTCGTTTTCTCCCCCCCCTTTTCTTTTAAAAACTTTTTTATTGCTTTCATACTATAACTACAAACGACACACTACAAATTCAGTGTAGCAAGGCTCAATAATAACCTGTATTTCGCTTTAGATACTTCCCTAAATATTTATGTTATAATATATCGTTTGCCTTTCAACTATAAAGTACTCAAATAGAAAGAACAAATATTAATTGGTTATAATAGCACATATGAGCAATAATATATGTTCTATAAAGCTTAACATAGAAATGGTCTGATTGGTTTTCAAGCAGCTTCATGTGTTCAATAAAAAAACAAAGTCTTGTGTGAACTGGCCTGATAGCATCAGGGGCAGAACTTGCCGCCATCTGATGTCCCAGTACTTAGAAACAGGAAACTCACTTATGCATATGCATATAGATTTCTTGGATTTCTCTACGCTTGGGCCAATAAAAGTTCACTGTATGTTTCACTAAATTTGTTAGTCTTCAAACTGCCAGAGACCCTCCTTGAGGTTTGGTGCTTGATTATCCTGCAGCTGATGGTGGATGAATGTGTGAATTGACTATGTTTAGGGTTGCCAGCTCTGGGTGGGTAAATACCTGGAGCAGTGTTCCCTCTAAGCTGAGTTAGTGTGAGCTAGCTCACAGTTTTAGTCTTTGCTCGGTCAGGATGGCTCCGGAGCAAACTGCGGCCAAATCACCTGCTCACAACTTTAATGCCAGTGGCTCACAAAGTAGAATTTTTGCTCACAGGACTCCATGGCTTAGAGGGAGCATTGACCTGGAGATTTGGGGGTTGGAGCCTGGGGAGCGCAGGGTTTGGGGAGGGACCTCAGCAGGGTGTAAAGCCATAGAGTCCACCCTCCAAAGCAGCCATTTTCTCCAAGGGAACTGATCTTGGTCATAGAATAGAATCATAGAGTTGGAAGAGACCTCCGGGGTGATCTAGTCCAACCCCCTGCACAATGCAGGAAATTCACAAATACCTCCCCCCACCCCCAGTGACCCCTGTTCCATGCCCAGAAGAGGGCAACACAACAGCCCCCCAAACACACCAGGATCCCTGATCCCTGGCCAAACCGGCCTGGAGAAAAATTGCTTCCTGACCCCAAAGTAGCCATCAGCATTTTCCTGGGCGTGTGAGAAAGGGCCACAAGAACTAAGCACTGAGGCAACCCTTCCTGCCCTCCCTCTCGCGAACTGCCTAATTTCACAGAATCCTCATTGCTATCAGATGGCCATCTATCCTTTGTGTGAAAACCTCCAGAGAAGGAGAGCC